>NW_028127511.1:0-28060 GCF_965231255.1 Vanellus vanellus
CAGCAAAGGTGCCAGCGGGGAAAAGTGATGCTGCTTCTCACTGCCTCCTGGAACCCCTTCAAATGCCCCACACAATTTGGCCCTCTTCTGCTTTCCTGAAAAGTCTATCCTCAAAAGCACCTTTTTTCACTTTCGGCGCTGTTTGGAGCAAAAAAGACAAACGTCCGCTGCCAGAGTCAGCAAAGGTGCCAGCGGGGAAAAGTGATGCTGCTTCTCACTGCCTCCTGGAAGCCCTTCAAATGCCCCAGACAATTTGGCCCTCTCTGCTTTCCTGAGGACTCTATCCTCAAAAGCACCTTTTTTCACTTTCGGCGCTGTTTGGAGCAAAAAAGACAAACGTCCAGCTTTTGCTGCCACAGCAAAGGTGCCAGCGGGGAAAAGTGATGCTGCTTCTCACTGCCTCCTGGAACCCCTTCAAATGCCCCACACAATTTGGCCCTCTCTGCTTTCCTGAGCACTCTATCCTCAAAAGCACCATTTTTCACTTTCGGCGCTGTTTGGAGCAAAAAAAGACAAACGTCCAGCTTTTGCTGCCACAGCAAAGGTGCCAGCGGGGAAAAGTGATGCTGCTTCTCACTGCCTCCTGGAACCCCTTCAAATGCCCCAGACAATTTGGCCCTCTCTGCTTTCCTGAAAATTCTATCCTCAAAAGCACCTTTTTTCACTTTCGGCGCTGTTTGGAGCAAAAAAGACAAACGTCCAGCTTTTGCTGCCACAGCAAAGGTGCCAGCGGGGAAAAGTGATGCTGCTTCTCACTGCCTCCTGGAACCCCTTCAAATGCCCCAGACAATTTGGCCCTCTCTGCTTTCCTGAAAAGTCTATCCTCAAAAGCACCTTTTTTCACTTTCGGCGCTGTTTGGAGCAAAAAAGACAAACGTCCAGCTTTTGCTGCCACAGCAAAGGTGCCAGCGGGGAAAAGTGATGCTGCTTCTCACTGCCTCCTGGAACCCCTTCAAATGCCCCAGACAATTTGGCCCTCTCTGCTTTCCTGAAAAGTCTATCCTCAAAAGCACCTTTTTTCACTTTCGGCGCTGTTTGGAGCAAAAAAGACAAACGTCCAGCTTTTGCTGCCACAGCAAAGGTGCCAGCGGGGAAAAGTGATGCTGCTTCTCACTGCCTCCTGGAACCCCTTCAAATGCCCCAGACAATTTGGCCCTCTCTGCTTTCCTGAAAAGTCTATCCTCAAAAGCACCTTTTTTCACTTTCGGCGCTGTTTGGAGCAAAAAAGACAAACGTCCAGCTTTTGCTGCCACAGCAAAGGTGCCAGCGGGAAAAGTGATGCTGGTCCTCACTGCCTCCTGGAACCCCTTCAAATGCCCCAGACAATTTGGCCCTCTCTGCTTTCCTGAGGACTCTATCCTCAAAAGCACCTTTTTTCACTTTCGGCGCTGTTTGGAGCAAAAAAGACAAACGTCCAGCTTTTGCTGCCACAGCAAAGGTGCCAGCGGGGAAAAGTGATGCTGCTTCTCACTGCCTCCTGGAACCCCTTCAAATGCCCCAGACAATTTTGGCCCTCTCTGCTTTCCTGAAAAGTCTATCCTCAAAAGCACCTTTTTTCACTTTCGGCGCTGTTTGGAGCAAAAAAGACAAACGTCCAGCTTTTGCTGCCACAGCAAGGTGCCAGCGGGGAAAAGTGATGCTGCTTCTCACTGCCTCCTGGAACCCCTTCAAATGCCCCAGACAATTTGGCCCTCTCTGCTTTCCTGAAAAGTCTATCCTCAAAAGCACCTTTTTTCACTTTCGGCGCTGTTTGGAGCAAAAAAGACAAACGTCCAGCTTTTGCTGCCACAGCAAAGGTGCCAGCGGGGAAAAGTGATGCTGCTTCTCACTGCCTCCTGGAACCCCTTCAAATGCCCCAGACAATTTGGCCCTCTCTGCTTTCCTGAAAAGTCTATCCTCAAAAGCACCTTTTTTTCACTTTCGGCGCTGTTTGGAGCAAAAAAGACAAACGTCCAGCTTTTGCTGCCACAGCAAAGGTGCCAGCGGGGAAAAGTGATGCTGCTTCTCACTGCCTCCTGGAACCCCTTCAAATGCCCCAGACAATTTGGCCCTCTCTGCTTTCCTGAAAAATCTATCCTCAAAAGCACCTTTTTTCACTTTCGGCGCTGTTTGGAGCAAAAAAGACAAACGTCCAGCTTTTGCTGCCACAGCAAAGGTGCCAGCGGGGAAAAGTGATGCTGCTTCTCACTGCCTCCTGGAACCCCTTCAAATGCCCCAGACAATTTGGCCCTCTCTGCTTTCCTGAAAAGTCTATCCTCAAAAGCACCTTTTTTCACTTTCGGCGCTGTTTGGAGCAAAAAAGACAAACGTCCAGCTTTTGCTGCCACAGCAAAGGTGCCAGCGGGGAAAAGTGATGCTGCTTCTCACTGCCTCCTGGAACCCCTTCAAATGCCCCACACAATTTGGCCCTCTCTGCTTTCCTGCGCACGCTATCCTCAAAAGCACCTTTTTTCACTTTCGGCGCTGTTTGGAGCAAAAAAGACAAACGTCCAGCTTTTGCTGCCACAGCAAAGGTGCCAGCGGGGAAAAGTGATGCTGTCCTCACTGCCTCCTGGAACCCCTTCAAATGCCCCAGACAATTTGGCCCTCTCTGCTTTCCTGAAAAGTCTATCCTCAAAAAGCACCTTTTTTCACTTTCGGCGGCTGTTTGGAGCAAAAAAGACAAACGTCCAGCTTTTGCTGCCACAGCAAAGGTGCCAGCGGGGAAAAGTGATGCTGCTTCTCACTGCCTCCTGGAACCCCTTCAAATGCCCCAGACAATTTGGCCCTCTCTGCTTTCCTGAAAAGTCTATCCTCAAAAGCACCTTTTTTCACTTTCGGCGCCCTCCGGAGCAAAAAAGACAAACGTCCCAGCTTTTGCTGCCGCAGCAAAGGTGCCAGCGGGGAAAAGTGATGCTGCTTCTCACTGCCTCCTGGAACCCCTTCAAATGCCCCAGACAATTTGGCCCTCTCTGCTTTCCTGGAAAAGTCTATCCTCAAAAGCACCTTTTTTCACTTTCGGCGCTGTTTGGAGCAAAAAAGACAAACGTCCAGCTTTTGCTGCCACAGCAAAGGTGCCAGCGGGGAAAAAGTGATGCTGCTTCTCACTGCCTCCTGGAACCCCTTCAAATGCCCCAGACAATTTGGCCCTCTCTGCTTTCCTGAAAAGTCTATCCTCAAAAGCACCTTTTTTCACTTTCGGCGCCCTCCGGAGCAAAAAAGACAAACGTCCAGCTTTTGCTGCCACAGCAAAGGTGCCAGCGGGGAAAAGTGATGCTGCTTCTCACTGCCTCCTGGAACCCCTTCAAATGCCCCACACAATTTGGCCCTCTCTGCTTTCCTGCGCACGCTATCCTCAAAAGCACCTTTTTTCACTTTCGGCGCTGTTTGGAGCAAAAAAGACAAACGTCCAGCTTTTGCTGCCACAGCAAAGGTGCCAGCGGGGAAAAGTGATGCTGGTCCTCACTGCCTCCTGGAACCCCTTCAAATGCCCCAGACAATTTGGCCCTCTCTGCTTTCCTGAGGACTCTATCCTCAAAAGCACCTTTTTTCACTTTCGGCGCTGTTTGGAGCAAAAAAGACAAACGTCCAGCTTTTGCTGCCACAGCAAAGGTGCCAGCGGGGAAAAGTGATGCTGGTCCTCACTGCCTCCTGGAACCCCTTCAAATGCCCCCAGACAATTTGGCCCTCTCTGCTTTCCTGAAAAGTCTATCCTCAAAAGCACCTTTTTTCACTTTCGGCGCTGTTTGGAGCAAAAAAGACAAACGTCCAGCTTTTGCTGCCACAGCAAAGGTGCCAGCGGGGAAAGTGATGCTGCTTCTCACTGCCTCCTGGAACCCCTTCAAATGCCCCAGACAATTTGGCCCTCTCTGCTTTCCTGAAAAGTCTATCCTCAAAAGCACCTTTTTTCACTTTCGGCGCTGTTTGGAGCAAAAAAGACAAACGTCCAGCTTTTGCTGCCACAGCAAAGGTGCCAGCAGGGAAAAGTGATGCTGCTTCTCACTGCCTCCTGGAACCCCTTCAAATGCCCCAGACAATTTGGCCCTCTCTGCTTTCCTGAAAAATCTATCCTCAAAAGCACCTTTTTTCACTTTCGGCGCTGTTTGGAGCAAAAAAGACAAACGTCCAGCTTTTGCTGCCACAGCAAAGGTGCCAGCGGGGAAAAGTGATGCTGCTTCTCACTGCCTCCTGGAACCCCTTCAAATGCCCCACACAATTTGGCCCTCTCTGCTTTCCTGAAAAGTCTATCCTCAAAAGCACCTTTTTTCACTTTCGGCGCTGTTTGGAGCAAAAAAGACAAACGTCCAGCTTTTGCTGCCACAGCAAAGGTGCCAGCGGGGAAAAGTGATGCTGCTTCTCACTGCCTCCTGGAACCCCTTCAAATGCCCCAGACAATTTGGCCCTCTCTGCTTTCCTGAAAAGTCTATCCTCAAAAGCACCTTTTTTCACTTTCGGCGCTGTCTGGAGCAAAAAGACAAACGTCCAGCTTTTGCTGCCACAGCAAGGTGCCAGCGGGGAAAAGTGATGCTGCTTCTCACTGCCTCCTGGAACCCCTTCAAATGCCCCAGACAATTTGGCCCTCTCTGCTTTCCTGAAAAGTCTATCCTCAAAAGCACCTTTTTTCACTTTCGGCGCTGTTTGGAGCAAAAAAGACAAACGTCCAGCTTTTGCTGCCACAGCAAAGGTGCCAGCGGGGAAAAGTGATGCTGCTTCTCACTGCCTCCTGGAACCCCTTCAAATGCCCCAGACAATTTGGCCCTCTCTGCTTTCCTGAAAAATCTATCCTCAAAAGCACCTTTTTTCACTTTCGGCGCTGTTTGGAGCAAAAAAGACAAACGTCCAGCTTTTGCTGCCACAGCAAAGGTGCCAGCGGGGAAAAGTGATGCTGCTTCTCACTGCCTCCTGGAACCCCTTCAAATGCCCCAGACAATTTGGCCCTCTCTGCTTTCCTGAAAAGTCTATCCTCAAAAGCACCTTTTTTCACTTTCGGCGCTGTTTGGAGCAAAAAAGACAAACGTCCAGCTTTTGCTGCCACAGCAAAGGTGCCAGCGGGGAAAAGTGATGCTGCTTCTCACTGCCTCCTGGAACCCCTTCAAATGCCCCACACAATTTGGCCCTCTCTGCTTTCCTGCGCACGCTATCCTCAAAAGCACCTTTTTTCACTTTCGGCGCTGTTTGGAGCAAAAAAGACAAACGTCCAGCTTTTGCTGCCACAGCAAAGGTGCCAGCGGGGAAAAGTGATGCTGCTTCTCACTGCCTCCTGGAACCCCTTCAAATGCCCCAGACAATTTGGCCCTCTCTGCTTTCCTGAAAAGTCTATCCTCAAAAGCACCTTTTTTCACTTTTCGGCGCTGTTTGGAGCAAAAAAGACAAACGTCCAGCTTTTGCTGCCACAGCAAAGGTGCCAGCGGGGAAAAGTGATGCTGGTCCTCACTGCCTCCTGGAACCCCTTCAAATGCCCCACACAATTTGGCCCTCTCTGCTTTCCTGAGGACTCTATCCTCAAAAGCACCTTTTTTCACTTTCGGCGCTGTTTGGAGCAAAAAAGACAAACGTCCAGCTTTTGCTGCCACAGCAAAGGTGCCAGCGGGGAAAAGTGATGCTGCTTCTCACTGCCTCCTGGAACCCCTTCAAATGCCCCACACAATTTGGCCCTCTCTGCTTTCCTGCGCACGCTATCCTCAAAAGCACCTTTTTTCACTTTCGGCGCTGTTTGGAGCAAAAAAGACAAACGTCCAGCTTTTGCTGCCACAGCAAGGTGCCAGCGGGGAAAAGTGATGCTGCTTCTCACTGCCTCCTGGAACCCCTTCAAATGCCCCAGACAATTTGGCCCTCTCTGCTTTCCTGAAAAGTCTATCCTCAAAAGCACCTTTTTTCACTTTCGGCGCTGTTTGGAGCAAAAAAGACAAACGTCCAGCTTTTGCTGCCACAGCAAAGGTGCCAGCGGGGAAAAGTGATGCTGCTTCTCACTGCCTCCTGGAACCCCTTCAAATGCCCCAGACAATTTGGCCCTCTCTGCTTTCCTGAAAAGTCTATCCTCAAAAGCACCTTTTTTCACTTTCGGCGCTGTCTGGAGCAAAAAAGACAAACGTCCAGCTTTTGCTGCCACAGCAAGGTGCCAGCGGGGAAAAGTGATGCTGCTTCTCACTGCCTCCTGGAACCCCTTCAAATGCCCCAGACAATTTGGCCCTCTCTGCTTTCCTGAAAAGTCTATCCTCAAAAGCACCTTTTTTCACTTTCGGCGCTGTTTGGAGCAAAAAAGACAAACGTCCAGCTTTTGCTGCCACAGCAAAGGTGCCAGCGGGGAAAAGTGATGCTGCTTCTCACTGCCTCCTGGAACCCCTTCAAATGCCCCAGACAATTTGGCCCTCTCTGCTTTCCTGAAAAATCTATCCTCAAAAGCACCTTTTTTCACTTTCGGCGCTGTTTGGAGCAAAAAAGACAAACGTCCAGCTTTTGCTGCCACAGCAAAGGTGCCAGCGGGGAAAAGTGATGCTGCTTCTCACTGCCTCCTGGAACCCCTTCAAATGCCCCAGACAATTTGGCCCTCTCTGCTTTCCTGAAAAGTCTATCCTCAAAAGCACCTTTTTTCACTTTCGGCGCTGTTTGGAGCAAAAAAGACAAACGTCCAGCTTTTGCTGCCACAGCAAAGGTGCCAGCGGGGAAAAGTGATGCTGCTTCTCACTGCCTCCTGGAACCCCTTCAAATGCCCCACACAATTTGGCCCTCTCTGCTTTCCTGCGCACGCTATCCTCAAAAGCACCTTTTTTCACTTTCGGCGCTGTTTGGAGCAAAAAGACAAACGTCCAGCTTTTGCTGCCACAGCAAAGGTGCCAGCGGGGAAAAGTGATGCTGCTTCTCACTGCCTCCTGGAACCCCTTCAAATGCCCCAGACAATTTGGCCCTCTCTGCTTTCCTGAAAAGTCTATCCTCAAAAGCACCTTTTTTCACTTTCGGCGCTGTTTGGAGCAAAAAAAGACAAACGTCCAGCTTTTGCTGCCACAGCAAAGGTGCCAGCGGGGAAAAGTGATGCTGGTCCTCACTGCCTCCTGGAACCCCTTCAAATGCCCCACACAATTTGGCCCTCTCTGCTTTCCTGAGGACTCTATCCTCAAAAGCACCTTTTTTCACTTTCGGCGCTGTTTGGAGCAAAAAAGACAAACGTCCAGCTTTTGCTGCCACAGCAAAGGTGCCAGCGGGGAAAAGTGATGCTGCTTCTCACTGCCTCCTGGAACCCCTTCAAATGCCCCACACAATTTGGCCCTCTCTGCTTTCCTGCGCACGCTATCCTCAAAAGCACCTTTTTTCACTTTCGGCGCTGTTTGGAGCAAAAAAGACAAACGTCCAGCTTTTGCTGCCACAGCAAGGTGCCAGCGGGGAAAAGTGATGCTGCTTCTCACTGCCTCCTGGAACCCCTTCAAATGCCCCAGACAATTTGGCCCTCTCTGCTTTCCTGAAAAGTCTATCCTCAAAAGCACCTTTTTTCACTTTCGGCGCTGTTTGGAGCAAAAAAGACAAACGTCCAGCTTTTGCTGCCACAGCAAAGGTGCCAGCGGGGAAAAGTGATGCTGCTTCTCACTGCCTCCTGGAACCCCTTCAAATGCCCCAGACAATTTGGCCCTCTCTGCTTTCCTGAAAAGTCTATCCTCAAAAGCACCTTTTTTCCACTTTCGGCGCCCTCCGGAGCAAAAAAGACAAACGTCCAGCTTTTGCTGCCACAGCAAAGGTGCCAGCGGGGAAAAGTGATGCTGGTCCTCACTGCCTCCTGGAACCCCTTCAAATGCCCCAGACAATTTGGCCCTCTCTGCTTTCCTGAAAAATCTATCCTCAAAAGCACCTTTTTTCACTTTCGGCGCTGTTTGGAGCAAAAAAGACAAACGTCCAGCTTTTGCTGCCACAGCAAAGGTGCCAGCGGGGAAAAGTGATGCTGCTTCTCACTGCCTCCTGGAACCCCTTCAAATGCCCCACACAATTTGGCCCTCTCTGCTTTCCTGAGGACTCTATCCTCAAAAGCACCTTTTTTCACTTTCGGCGCCCTCCGGAGCAAAAAAGACAAACGTCCAGCTTTTGCTGCCACAGCAAAGGTGCCAGCGGGGAAAAAGTGATGCTGCTTCTCACTGCCTCCTGGAACCCCTTCAAATGCCCCACACAATTTGGCCCTCTCTGCTTTCCTGCGCACGCTATCCTCAAAAGCACCTTTTTTCACTTTCGGCGCTGTTTGGAGCAAAAAAGACAAACGTCCAGCTTTTGCTGCCACAGCAAAGGTGCCAGCGGGGAAAAGTGATGCTGCTTCTCACTGCCTCCTGGAACCCCTTCAAATGCCCCAGACAATTTGGCCCTCTCTGCTTTCCTGAAAAGTCTATCCTCAAAAGCACCTTTTTTCACTTTCGGCGCTGTTTGGAGCAAAAAAAGACAAACGTCCAGCTTTTGCTGCCACAGCAAAGGTGCCAGCGGGGAAAAGTGATGCTGGTCCTCACTGCCTCCTGGAACCCCTTCAAATGCCCCAGACAATTTGGCCCTCTCTGCTTTCCTGAAAAGTCTATCCTCAAAAGCACCTTTTTTCACTTTCGGCGCTGTTTGGAGCAAAAAAGACAAACGTCCAGCTTTTGCTGCCACAGCAAAGGTGCCAGCGGGGAAAAGTGATGCTGGTCCTCACTGCCTCCTGGAACCCCTTCAAATGCCCCAGACAATTTGGCCCTCTCTGCTTTCCTGAAAAGTCTATCCTCAAAAGCACCTTTTTTCACTTTCGGCGCTGTTTGAAGCAAAAAAGACAAACGTCCAGCTTTTGCTGCCACAGCAAAGGTGCCAGCGGGGAAAAGTGATGCTGGTCCTCACTGCCTCCTGGAACCCCTTCAAATGCCCCACACAATTTGGCCCTCTCTGCTTCCTGAGGACTCTATCCTCAAAAGCACCTTTTTTCACTTTCGGCGCTGTTTGGAGCAAAAAAGACAAACGTCCAGCTTTTGCTGCCACAGCAAAGGTGCCAGCGGGGAAAAGTGATGCTGCTTCTCACTGCCTCCTGGAACCCCTTCAAATGCCCCACACAATTTGGCCCTCTCTGCTTTCCTGAAAAGTCTATCCTCAAAAGCACCTTTTTCACTTTCGGCGCTGTTTGGAGCAAAAAAGACAAACGTCCAGCTTTTGCTGCCACAGCAAAGGTGCCAGCGGGGAAAAGTGATGCTGCTTCTCACTGCCTCCTGGAAGCCCTTCAAATGCCCCAGACAATTTGGCCCTCTCTGCTTTCCTGAAAAGTCTATCCTCAAAAGCACCTTTTTTCACTTTCGGCGCTGTTTGGAGCAAAAAAGACAAACGTCCAGCTTTTGCTGCCACAGCAAAGGTGCCAGCGGGGAAAAGTGATGCTGCTTCTCACTGCCTCCTGGAACCCCTTCAAATGCCCCACACAATTTGGCCCTCTCTGCTTTCCTGAGGACTCTATCCTCAAAAGCACCTTTTTTCACTTTCGGCGCCCTCCGGAGCAAAAAAGACAAACGTCCAGCTTTTGCTGCCACAGCAAAGGTGCCAGCGGGGAAAAGTGATGCTGCTTCTCACTGCCTCCTGGAACCCCTTCAAATGCCCCACACAATTTGGCCCTCTCTGCTTTCCTGCGCACGCTATCCTCAAAAGCACCTTTTTTCACTTTCGGCGCTGTTTGGAGCAAAAAAGGACAAACGTCCAGCTTTTGCTGCCACAGCAAAGGTGCCAGCGGGGAAAAGTGATGCTGCTTCTCACTGCCTCCTGGAACCAATGCCCCACACAATTTGGCCCTCTCTGCTTTCCTGAAAAGTCTATCCTCAAAAGCACCTTTTTTCACTTTCGGCGCTGTTTGGAGCAAAAAAGACAAACGTCCAGCTTTTGCTGCCACAGCAAAGGTGCCAGCGGGGAAAAGTGATGCTGCTTCTCACTGCCTCCTGGAACCCCTTCAAATGCCCCAGACAATTTGGCCCTCTCTGCTTTCCTGAAAAGTCTATCCTCAAAAGCACCTTTTTTCACTTTCGGCGCTGTTTGGAGCAAAAAAGACAAACGTCCAGCTTTTGCTGCCACAGCAAAGGTGCCAGCGGGGAAAAGTGATGCTGCTTCTCACTGCCTCCTGGAACCCCTTCAAATGCCCCACACAATTTGGCCCTCTCTGCTTTCCTGCGCACGCTATCCTCAAAAGCACCTTTTTTCACTTTCGGCGCTGTTTGGAGCAAAAAAGACAAACGTCCAGCTTTTGCTGCCACAGCAAAGGTGCCAGCGGGGAAAAGTGATGCTGGTCCTCACTGCCTCCTGGAACCCCTTCAAATGCCCCAGACAATTTGGCCCTCTCTGCTTTCCTGAAAAGTCTATCCTCAAAAGCACCTTTTTTCACTTTCGGCGCTGTTTGGAGCAAAAAAGACAAACGTCCAGCTTTTGCTGCCACAGCAAAGGTGCCAGCGGGGAAAAGTGATGCTGCTTCTCACTGCCTCCTGGAACCCCTTCAAATGCCCCACACAATTTGGCCCTCTCTGCTTTCCTGCGCACGCTATCCTCAAAAGCACCTTTTTTCACTTTCGGCGCTGTTTGGAGCAAAAAAGACAAACGTCCAGCTTTTGCTGCCACAGCAAAGGTGCCAGCGGGGAAAAGTGATGCTGGTCCTCACTGCCTCCTGGAACCCCTTCAAATGCCCCAGACAATTTGGCCCTCTCTGCTTTCCTGAAAAGTCTATCCTCAAAAGCACCTTTTTTCACTTTCGGGCGCTGTTTGGAGCAAAAAAGACAAACGTCCAGCTTTTGCTGCCACAGCAAAGGTGCCAGCGGGGAAAAGTGATGCTGCTTCTCACTGCCTCCTGGAACCCCTTCAAATGCCCCAGACAATTTGGCCCTCTCTGCTTTCCTGAAAAGTCTATCCTCAAAAGCACCTTTTTTCACTTTCGGCGCTGTTTGGAGCAAAAAAGACAAACGTCCAGCTTTTGCTGCCGCAGCAAAGGTGCCAGCGGGGAAAAGTGATGCTGCTTCTCACTGCCTCCTGGAACCCCTTCAAATGCCCCAGACAATTTGGCCCTCTCTGCTTTCCTGCGCACGCTATCCTCAAAAGCACCTTTTTTCACTTTCGGCGCTGTTTGGAGCAAAAAAGACAAACGTCCAGCTTTTGCTGCCACAGCAAAGGTGCCAGCGGGGAAAAGTGATGCTGCTTCTCACTGCCTCCTGGAACCCCTTCAAATGCCCCAGACAATTTGGCCCTCTCTGCTTTCCTGAAAAGTCTATCCTCAAAAGCACCTTTTTTCACTTTCGGCGCCCTCCGGAGCAAAAAAGACAAACGTCCAGCTTTTGCTGCCACAGCAAAGGTGCCAGCGGGGAAAAGTGATGCTGCTTCTCACTGCCTCCTGGAACCCCTTCAAATGCCCCACACAATTTGGCCCTCTCTGCTTTCCTGCGCACGCTATCCTCAAAAGCACCTTTTTTCACTTTCGGCGCTGTTTGGAGCAAAAAAGACAAACGTCCAGCTTTTGCTGCCACAGCAAAGGTGCCAGCGGGGAAAAGTGATGCTGGTCCTCACTGCCTCCTGGAACCCCTTCAAATGCCCCAGACAATTTGGCCCTCTCTGCTTTCCTGAGGACTCTATCCTCAAAAGCACCTTTTTTCACTTTCGGCGCTGTTTGGAGCAAAAAAGACAAACGTCCAGCTTTTGCTGCCACAGCAAAGGTGCCAGCGGGGAAAAGTGATGCTGGTCCTCACTGCCTCCTGGAACCCCTTCAAATGCCCCAGACAATTTGGCCCTCTCTGCTTTCCTGAAAAGTCTATCCTCAAAAGCACCTTTTTTCACTTTCGGCGCTGTTTGGAGCAAAAAAGACAAACGTCCAGCTTTTGCTGCCACAGCAAAGGTGCCAGCGGGGAAAAGTGATGCTGCTTCTCACTGCCTCCTGGAACCCCTTCAAATGCCCCAGACAATTTGGCCCTCTCTGCTTTCCTGAAAAGTCTATCCTCAAAAGCACCTTTTTTCACTTTCGGCGCTGTTTGGAGCAAAAAAGACAAACGTCCAGCTTTTGCTGCCACAGCAAAGGTGCCAGCGGGGAAAAGTGATGCTGCTTCTCACTGCCTCCTGGAACCCCTTCAAATGCCCCAGACAATTTGGCCCTCTCTGCTTTCCTGAAAAATCTATCCTCAAAAGCACCTTTTTTCACTTTCGGCGCTGTTTGGAGCAAAAAAGAAAAACGTCCAGCTTTTGCTGCCACAGCAAAGGTGCCAGCGGGGAAAAGTGATGCTGCTTCTCACTGCCTCCTGGAACCCCTTCAAATGCCCCACACAATTTGGCCCTCTCTGCTTTCCTGAAAAGTCTATCCTCAAAAGCACCTTTTTTCACTTTCGGCGCTGTTTGGAGCAAAAAAGACAAACGTCCAGCTTTTGCTGCCACAGCAAAGGTGCCAGCGGGGAAAAGTGATGCTGCTTCTCACTGCCTCCTGGAACCCCTTCAAATGCCCCAGACAATTTGGCCCTCTCTGCTTTCCTGAAAAGTCTATCCTCAAAAGCACCTTTTTTCACTTTCGGCGCTGTCTGGAGCAAAAAAGACAAACGTCCAGCTTTTGCTGCCACAGCAAGGTGCCAGCGGGGAAAAGTGATGCTGCTTCTCACTGCCTCCTGGAACCCCTTCAAATGCCCCAGACAATTTGGCCCTCTCTGCTTTCCTGAAAAGTCTATCCTCAAAAGCACCTTTTTTCACTTTCGGCGCTGTTTGGAGCAAAAAAGACAAACGTCCAGCTTTTGCTGCCACAGCAAAGGTGCCAGCGGGGAAAAGTGATGCTGCTTCTCACTGCCTCCTGGAACCCCTTCAAATGCCCCAGACAATTTGGCCCTCTCTGCTTTCCTGAAAAATCTATCCTCAAAAGCACCTTTTTTCACTTTCGGCGCTGTTTGGAGCAAAAAAGACAAACGTCCAGCTTTTGCTGCCACAGCAAAGGTGCCAGCGGGGAAAAGTGATGCTGCTTCTCACTGCCTCCTGGAACCCCTTCAAATGCCCCAGACAATTTGGCCCTCTCTGCTTTCCTGAAAAGTCTATCCTCAAAAGCACCTTTTTTCACTTTCGGCGCTGTTTGGAGCAAAAAAGACAAACGTCCAGCTTTTGCTGCCACAGCAAAGGTGCCAGCGGGGAAAAGTGATGCTGCTTCTCACTGCCTCCTGGAACCCCTTCAAATGCCCCAGACAATTTGGCCCTCTCTGCTTTCCTGAAAAGTCTATCCTCAAAAGCACCTTTTTTCACTTTCGGCGCTGTTTGGAGCAAAAAAGACAAACGTCCAGCTTTTGCTGCCACAGCAAAGGTGCCAGCGGGGAAAAGTGATGCTGCTTCTCACTGCCTCCTGGAACCCCTTCAAATGCCCCAGACAATTTGGCCCTCTCTGCTTTCCTGAAAAGTCTATCCTCAAAAGCACCTTTTTTCACTTTCGGCGCTGTTTGGAGCAAAAAAGACAAACGTCCAGCTTTTGCTGCCACAGCAAAGGTGCCAGCGGGGAAAAGTGATGCTGGTCCTCACTGCCTCCTGGAACCCAATATCGTCTTCAAATGCCCCACACAATTTGGCCCTCTCTGCTTTCCTGAGGACTCTATCCTCAAAAGCACCTTTTTTCACTTTCGGCGCTGTTTGGAGCAAAAAAGACAAACGTCCAGCTTTTGCTGCCACAGCAAAGGTGCCAGCGGGGAAAAGTGATGCTGCTTCTCACTGCCTCCTGGAACCTGCCCCACACAATTTGGCCCTCTCTGCTTTCCTGCGCACGCTATCCTCAAAAGCACCTTTTTTCACTTTCGGCGCTGTTTGGAGCAAAAAAGACAAACGTCCAGCTTTTGCTGCCACAGCAAGGTGCCAGCGGGGAAAAGTGATGCTGCTTCTCACTGCCTCCTGGAACCCCTTCAAATGCCCCAGACAATTTGGCCCTCTCTGCTTTCCTGAAAAGTCTATCCTCAAAAGCACCTTTTTTCACTTTCGGCGCTGTTTGGAGCAAAAAAGACAAACGTCCAGCTTTTGCTGCCACAGCAAAGGTGCCAGCGGGGAAAAGTGATGCTGCTTCTCACTGCCTCCTGGAACCCCTTCAAATGCCCCAGACAATTTGGCCCTCTCTGCTTTCCTGAAAAGTCTATCCTCAAAAGCACCTTTTTTCACTTTCGGCGCTGTTTGGAGCAAAAAAGACAAACGTCCAGCTTTTGCTGCCACAGCAAAGGTGCCAGCGGGGAAAAGTGATGCTGGTCCTCACTGCCTCCTGGAACCCCTTCAAATGCCCCAGACAATTTGGCCCTCTCTGCTTTCCTGAGGACTCTATCCTCAAAAGCACCTTTTTTCACTTTCGGCGCTGTTTGGAGCAAAAAAGACAAACGTCCAGCTTTTGCTGCCACAGCAAAGGTGCCAGCGGGGAAAAGTGATGCTGCTTCTCACTGCCTCCTGGAACCCCTTCAAATGCCCCAGACAATTTGGCCCTCTCTGCTTTCCTGAGGACTCTATCCTCAAAAGCACCTTTTTTCACTTTCGGCGCCCTCCGGAGCAAAAAAGACAAACGTCCAGCTTTTGCTGCCACAGCAAAGGTGCCAGCGGGAAAAGTGATGCTGCTTCTCACTGCCTCCTGGAACCCCTTCAAATGCCCCACACAATTTGGCCCTCTCTGCTTTCCTGCGCACGCTATCCTCAAAAGCACCTTTTTTCACTTTCGGCGCTGTTTGGAGCAAAAAAGACAAACGTCCAGCTTTTGCTGCCACAGCAAAGGTGCCAGCGGGGAAAAGTGATGCTGCTTCTCACTGCCTCCTGGAACCCCTTCAAATGCCCCAGACAATTTGGCCCTCTCTGCTTTCCTGAAAAAGTCTATCCTCAAAAGCACCTTTTTTCACTTTCGGCGCTGTTTGGAGCAAAAAAGACAAACGTCCAGCTTTTGCTGCCACAGCAAAGGTGCCAGCGGGGAAAAGTGATGCTGGTCCTCACTGCCTCCTGGAACCCCTTCAAATGCCCCAGACAATTTGGCCCTCTCTGCTTTCCTGAAAAGTCTATCCTCAAAAGCACCTTTTTTCACTTTCGGCGCTGTTTGGAGCAAAAAAGACAAACGTCCAGCTTTTGCTGCCACAGCAAAGGTGCCAGCGGGGAAAAGTGATGCTGGTCCTCACTGCCTCCTGGAACCCCTTCAAATGCCCCAGACAATTTGGCCCTCTCTGCTTTCCTGAAAAGTCTATCCTCAAAAGCACCTTTTTTTCACTTTCGGCGCTGTTTGAAGCAAAAAAGACAAACGTCCAGCTTTTGCTGCCACAGCAAAGGTGCCAGCGGGGAAAAGTGATGCTGGTCCTCACTGCCTCCTGGAACCCCTTCAAATGCCCCAGACAATTTGGCCCTCTCTGCTTTCCTGAGGACTCTATCCTCAAAAGCACCTTTTTTCACTTTCGGCGCTGTTTGGAGCAAAAAAGACAAACGTCCAGCTTTTGCTGCCACAGCAAAGGTGCCAGCGGGGAAAAGTGATGCTGCTTCTCACTGCCTCCTGGAACCCCTTCAAATGCCCCAGACAATTTGGCCCTCTCTGCTTTCCTGAAAAGTCTATCCTCAAAAGCACCTTTTTTCACTTTCGGCGCTGTTTGGAGCAAAAAAGACAAACGTCCAGCTTTTGCTGCCACAGCAAAGGTGCCAGCGGGGAAAAGTGATGCTGCTTCTCACTGCCTCCTGGAACCCCTTCAAATGCCCCAGACAATTTGGCCCTCTCTGCTTTCCTGAAAAGTCTATCCTCAAAAGCACCTTTTTTCACTTTCGGCGCTGTTTGGAGCAAAAAAGACAAACGTCCAGCTTTTGCTGCCACAGCAAAGGTGCCAGCGGGGAAAAGTGATGCTGCTTCTCACTGCCTCCTGGAACCCCTTCAAATGCCCCACACAATTTGGCCCTCTCTGCTTTCCTGAGGACTCTATCCTCAAAAGCACCTTTTTTCACTTTCGGCGCCCTCCGGAGCAAAAAAGACAAACGTCCAGCTTTTGCTGCCACAGCAAAGGTGCCAGCGGGGAAAAGTGATGCTGCTTCTCACTGCCTCCTGGAACCCCTTCAAATGCCCCACACAATTTGGCCCTCTCTGCTTTCCTGCGCACGCTATCCTCAAAGCACCTTTTTTCACTTTCGGCGCTGTTTGGAGCAAAAAAGACAAACGTCCAGCTTTTGCTGCCACAGCAAAGGTGCCAGCGGGGAAAAGTGATGCTGCTTCTCACTGCCTCCTGGAACCCCTTCAAATGCCCCACACAATTTGGCCCTCTCTGCTTTCCTGAAAAGTCTATCCTCAAAAGCACCTTTTTTCACTTTCGGCGCTGTTTGGAGCAAAAAAGACAAACGTCCAGCTTTTGCTGCCACAGCAAAGGTGCCAGCGGGGAAAAGTGATGCTGCTTCTCACTGCCTCCTGGAACCCCTTCAAATGCCCCAGACAATTTGGCCCTCTCTGCTTTCCTGAAAAGTCTATCCTCAAAAGCACCTTTTTTCACTTTCGGCGCTGTTTGGAGCAAAAAAGACAAACGTCCAGCTTTTGCTGCCACAGCAAAGGTGCCAGCGGGGAAAAGTGATGCTGCTTCTCACTGCCTCCTGGAACCCCTTCAAATGCCCCACACAATTTGGCCCTCTCTGCTTTCCTGAAAAGTCTATCCTCAAAAGCACCTTTTTTCACTTTCGGCGCTGTTTGGAGCAAAAAAGACAAACGTCCAGCTTTTGCTGCCACAGCAAAGGTGCCAGCGGGGAAAAGTGATGCTGCTTCTCACTGCCTCCTGGAACCCCTTCAAATGCCCCAGACAATTTGGCCCTCTCTGCTTTCCTGAAAAGTCTATCCTCAAAAGCACCTTTTTTCACTTTCGGCGCTGTTTGGAGCAAAAAAGACAAACGTCCAGCTTTTGCTGCCACAGCAAAGGTGCCAGCGGGGAAAAGTGATGCTGCTTCTCACTGCCTCCTGGAACCCCTTCAAATGCCCCAGACAATTTGGCCCTGTCTGCTTTCCTGAAAAGTCTATCCTCAAAAGCACCTTTTTTCACTTTCGGCGCTGTTTGGAGCAAAAAAGACAAACGTCCAGCTTTTGCTGCCACAGCAAAGGTGCCAGCGGGGAAAAGTGATGCTGCTTCTCACTGCCTCCTGGAACCCCTTCAAATGCCCCACACAATTTGGCCCTCTCTGCTTTCCTGAAAAGTCTATCCTCAAAAGCACCTTTTTTCACTTTCGGCGCTGTTTGGAGCAAAAAAGACAAACGTCCAGCTTTTGCTGCCACAGCAAAGGTGCCAGCGGGGAAAAGTGATGCTGCTTCTCACTGCCTCCTGGAACCCCTTCAAATGCCCCACACAATTTGGCCCTCTCTGCTTTCCTGAGGACTCTATCCTCAAAAGCACCTTTTTTCACTTTCGGCGCCCTCCGGAGCAAAAAAGACAAACGTCCAGCTTTTGCTGCCACAGCAAAGGTGCCAGCGGGGAAAAGTGATGCTGCTTCTCACTGCCTCCTGGAACCCCTTCAAATGCCCCAGACAATTTGGCCCTCTCTGCTTTCCTGAAAAGTCTATCCTCAAAAGCACCTTTTTTCACTTTCGGCGCTGTTTGGAGCAAAAAAGACAAACGTCCAGCTTTTGCTGCCACAGCAAAGGTGCCAGCGGGGAAAAGTGATGCTGCTTCTCACTGCCTCCTGGAACCCCTTCAAATGCCCCACACAATTTGGCCCTCTCTGCTTTCCTGAAAAGTCTATCCTCAAAAGCACCTTTTTTCACTTTCGGCGCTGTTTGGAGCAAAAAAGACAAACGTCCAGCTTTTGCTGCCACAGCAAAGGTGCCAGCGGGGAAAAGTGATGCTGCTTCTCACTGCCTCCTGGAACCCCTTCAAATGCCCCAGACAATTTGGCCCTCTCTGCTTTCCTGAGGACTCTATCCTCAAAAGCACCTTTTTTCACTTTCGGCGCCCTCCGGAGCAAAAAAGACAAACGTCCAGCTTTTGCTGCCACAGCAAAGGTGCCAGCGGGGAAAAGTGATGCTGGTCCTCACTGCCTCCTGGAACCCCTTCAAATGCCCCACACAATTTGGCCCTCTCTGCTTTCCTGAGGACTCTATCCTCAAAAGCACCTTTTTTCACTTTCGGCGCTGTTTGGAGCAAAAAAGACAAACGTCCAGCTTTTGCTGCCACAGCAAAGGTGCCAGCGGGGAAAAGTGATGCTGCTTCTCACTGCCTCCTGGAACCCCTTCAAATGCCCCACACAATTTGGCCCTCTCTGCTTTCCTGCGCACGCTATCCTCAAAAGCACCTTTTTTCACTTTCGGCGCTGTTTGGAGCAAAAAAGACAAACGTCCAGCTTTTGCTGCCACAGCAAGGTGCCAGCGGGGAAAAGTGATGCTGCTTCTCACTGCCTCCTGGAACCCCTTCAAATGCCCCAGACAATTTGGCCCTCTCTGCTTTCCTGAAAAGTCTATCCTCAAAAGCACCTTTTTTCACTTTCGGCGCTGTTTGGAGCAAAAAAGACAAACGTCCAGCTTTTGCTGCCACAGCAAAGGTGCCAGCGGGGAAAAGTGATGCTGCTTCTCACTGCCTCCTGGAACCCCTTCAAATGCCCCAGACAATTTGGCCCTCTCTGCTTTCCTGAAAAGTCTATCCTCAAAAGCACCTTTTTTCACTTTCGGCGCTGTTTGGAGCAAAAAAGACAAACGTCCAGCTTTTGCTGCCACAGCAAAGGTGCCAGCGGGGAAAAGTGATGCTGCTTCTCACTGCCTCCTGGAACCCCTTCAAATGCCCCAGACAATTTGGCCCTCTCTGCTTTCCTGAAAAATCTATCCTCAAAAGCACCTTTTTTCACTTTCGGCGCTGTTTGGAGCAAAAAAGACAAACGTCCAGCTTTTGCTGCCACAGCAAAGGTGCCAGCGGGGAAAAGTGATGCTGCTTCTCACTGCCTCCTGGAACCCCTTCAAATGCCCCACACAATTTGGCCCTCTCTGCTTTCCTGAGGACTCTATCCTCAAAAGCACCTTTTTTTCACTTTCGGCGCCCTCCGGAGCAAAAAAGACAAACGTCCAGCTTTTGCTGCCACAGCAAAGGTGCCAGCGGGGAAAAGTGATGCTGCTTCTCACTGCCTCCTGGAACCCCTTCAAATGCCCCACACAATTTGGCCCTCTCTGCTTTCCTGCGCACGCTATCCTCAAAAGCACCTTTTTTCACTTTCGGCGCTGTTTGGAGCAAAAAAGACAAACGTCCAGCTTTTGCTGCCACAGCAAAGGTGCCAGCGGGGAAAAGTGATGCTGCTTCTCACTGCCTCCTGGAACCCCTTCAAATGCCCCAGACAATTTGGCCCTCTCTGCTTTCCTGAAAAGTCTATCCTCAAAAGCACCTTTTTTCACTTTCGGCGCTGTTTGGAGCAAAAAAGACAAACGTCCAGCTTTTGCTGCCACAGCAAAGGTGCCAGCGGGGAAAAGTGATGCTGGTCCTCACTGCCTCCTGGAACCCCTTCAAATGCCCCAGACAATTTGGCCCTCTCTGCTTTCCTGAAAAGTCTATCCTCAAAAGCACCTTTTTTCACTTTCGGCGCTGTTTGGAGCAAAAAAGACAAACGTCCAGCTTTTGCTGCCACAGCAAAGGTGCCAGCGGGGAAAAGTGATGCTGGTCCTCACTGCCTCCTGGAACCCCTTCAAATGCCCCAGACAATTTGGCCCTCTCTGCTTTCCTGAAAAGTCTATCCTCAAAAGCACCTTTTTTCACTTTCGGCGCTGTTTGAAGCAAAAAAGACAAACGTCCAGCTTTTGCTGCCACAGCAAAGGTGCCAGCGGGGAAAAGTGATGCTGGTCCTCACTGCCTCCTGGAACCCCTTCAAATGCCCCAGACAATTTGGCCCTCTCTGCTTTCCTGAGGACTCTATCCTCAAAAGCACCTTTTTTCACTTTCGGCGCTGTTTGGAGCAAAAAAGACAAACGTCCAGCTTTTGCTGCCACAGCAAAGGTGCCAGCGGGGAAAAGTGATGCTGCTTCTCACTGCCTCCTGGAACCCCTTCAAATGCCCCAGACAATTTGGCCCTCTCTGCTTTCCTGAAAAGTCTATCCTCAAAAGCACCTTTTTTCACTTTCGGCGCTGTTTGGAGCAAAAAAGACAAACGTCCAGCTTTTGCTGCCACAGCAAAGGTGCCAGCGGGGAAAAGTGATGCTGCTTCTCACTGCCTCCTGGAACCCCTTCAAATGCCCCACACAATTTGGCCCTCTCTGCTTTCCTGAGGACTCTATCCTCAAAAGCACCTTTTTTCACTTTCGGCGCCCTCCGGAGCAAAAAAGACAAACGTCCAGCTTTTGCTGCCACAGCAAAGGTGCCAGCGGGGAAAAGTGATGCTGCTTCTCACTGCCTCCTGGAACCCCTTCAAATGCCCCACACAATTTGGCCCTCTCTGCTTTCCTGCGCACGCTATCCTCAAAAGCACCTTTTTTCACTTTCGGCGCTGTTTGGAGCAAAAAAGACAAACGTCCAGCTTTTGCTGCCACAGCAAAGGTGCCAGCGGGGAAAAGTGATGCTGCTTCTCACTGCCTCCTGGAACCCCTTCAAATGCCCCACACAATTTGGCCCTCTCTGCTTTCCTGAAAAGTCTATCCTCAAAAGCACCTTTTTTCACTTTCGGCGCTGTTTGGAGCAAAAAAGACAAACGTCCAGCTTTTGCTGCCACAGCAAAGGTGCCAGCGGGGAAAAGTGATGCTGCTTCTCACTGCCTCCTGGAACCCCTTCAAATGCCCCAGACAATTTGGCCCTCTCTGCTTTCCTGAAAAGTCTATCCTCAAAAGCACCTTTTTTCACTTTCGGCGCTGTTTGGAGCAAAAAAGACAAACGTCCAGCTTTTGCTGCCACAGCAAAGGTGCCAGCGGGGAAAAGTGATGCTGCTTCTCACTGCCTCCTGGAACCCCTTCAAATGCCCCACACAATTTGGCCCTCTCTGCTTTCCTGAGGACTCTATCCTCAAAAGCACCTTTTTTCACTTTCGGCGCTGTTTGGAGCAAAAAAGACAAACGTCCAGCTTTTGCTGCCACAGCAAAGGTGCCAGCGGGGAAAAGTGATGCTGCTTCTCACTGCCTCCTGGAACCCCTTCAAATGCCCCACACAATTTGGCCCTCTCTGCTTTCCTGCGCACGCTATCCTCAAAAGCACCTTTTTTCACTTTCGGCGCTGTTTGGAGCAAAAAAGACAAACGTCCAGCTTTTGCTGCCACAGCAAGGTGCCAGCGGGGAAAAGTGATGCTGCTTCTCACTGCCTCCTGGAACCCCTTCAAATGCCCCAGACAATTTGGCCCTCTCTGCTTTCCTGAAAAGTCTATCCTCAAAAGCACCTTTTTTCACTTTCGGCGCTGTTTGGAGCAAAAAAGACAAACGTCCAGCTTTTGCTGCCACAGCAAAGGTGCCAGCGGGGAAAAGTGATGCTGCTTCTCACTGCCTCCTGGAACCCCTTCAAATGCCCCAGACAATTTGGCCCTCTCTGCTTTCCTGAAAAGTCTATCCTCAAAAGCACCTTTTTTCACTTTCGGCGCTGTTTGGAGCAAAAAAGACAAACGTCCAGCTTTTGCTGCCACAGCAAAGGTGCCAGCGGGGAAAAGTGATGCTGCTTCTCACTGCCTCCTGGAACCCCTTCAAATGCCCCAGACAATTTGGCCCTCTCTTCTTTCCTGAAAAATCTATCCTCAAAAGCACCTTTTTTCACTTTCGGCGCTGTTTGGAGCAAAAAAGACAAACGTCCAGCTTTTGCTGCCACAGCAAAGGTGCCAGCGGGGAAAAGTGATGCTGCTTCTCACTGCCTCCTGGAACCCCTTCAAATGCCCCACACAATTTGGCCCTCTCTGCTTTCCTGAGGACTCTATCCTCAAAAGCACCTTTTTTCACTTTCGGCGCCCTCCGGAGCAAAAAAGACAAACGTCCAGCTTTTGCTGCCACAGCAAAGGTGCCAGCGGGGAAAAGTGATGCTGCTTCTCACTGCCTCCTGGAACCCCTTCAAATGCCCCACACAATTTGGCCCTCTCTGCTTTCCTGCGCACGCTATCCTCAAAAGCACCTTTTTTCACTTTCGGCGCTGTTTGGAGCAAAAAAGACAAACGTCCAGCTTTTGCTGCCACAGCAAAGGTGCCAGCGGGGAAAAGTGATGCTGCTTCTCACTGCCTCCTGGAACCCCTTCAAATGCCCCAGACAATTTGGCCCTCTCTGCTTTCCTGAAAAGTCTATCCTCAAAAGCACCTTTTTTCACTTTCGGCGCTGTTTGGAGCAAAAAAGACAAACGTCCAGCTTTTGCTGCCACAGCAAAGGTGCCAGCGGGAAAAGTGATGCTGGTCCTCACTGCCTCCTGGAACCCCTTCAAATGCCCCAGACAATTTGGCCCTCTCTGCTTTCCTGAAAAGTCTATCCTCAAAAGCACCTTTTTTCACTTTCGGCGCTGTTTGGAGCAAAAAAGACAAACGTCCAGCTTTTGCTGCCACAGCAAAGGTGCCAGCGGGGAAAAGTGATGCTGGTCCTCACTGCCTCCTGGAACCCCTTCAAATGCCCCACACAATTTGGCCCTCTCTGCTTTCCTGAAAAGTCTATCCTCAAAAGCACCTTTTTTTCACTTTCGGCGCTGTTTGAAGCAAAAAAGACAAACGTCCAGCTTTTGCTGCCACAGCAAAGGTGCCAGCGGGGAAAAGTGATGCTGGTCCTCACTGCCTCCTGGAACCCCTTCAAATGCCCCAGACAATTTGGCCCTCTCTGCTTTCCTGAGGACTCTATCCTCAAAAGCACCTTTTTTCACTTTCGGCGCTGTTTGGAGCAAAAAAGACAAACGTCCAGCTTTTGCTGCCACAGCAAAGGTGCCAGCGGGGAAAAGTGATGCTGCTTCTCACTGCCTCCTGGAACCCCTTCAAATGCCCCAGACAATTTGGCCCTCTCTGCTTTCCTGAAAAGTCTATCCTCAAAAGCACCTTTTTTCACTTTCGGCGCTGTTTGGAGCAAAAAAGACAAACGTCCAGCTTTTGCTGCCACAGCAAAGGTGCCAGCGGGGAAAAGTGATGCTGCTTCTCACTGCCTCCTGGAACCCCTTCAAATGCCCCACACAATTTGGCCCTCTCTGCTTTCCTGAGGACTCTATCCTCAAAAGCACCTTTTTTCACTTTCGGCGCCCTCCGGAGCAAAAAAGACAAACGTCCAGCTTTTGCTGCCACAGCAAAGGTGCCAGCGGGGAAAAGTGATGCTGCTTCTCACTGCCTCCTGGAACCCCTTCAAATGCCCCACACAATTTGGCCCTCTCTGCTTTCCTGCGCACGCTATCCTCAAAAGCACCTTTTTTCACTTTCGGCGCTGTTTGGAGCAAAAAAGACAAACGTCCAGCTTTTGCTGCCACAGCAAAGGTGCCAGCGGGGAAAAGTGATGCTGCTTCTCACTGCCTCCTGGAACCCCTTCAAATGCCCCACACAATTTGGCCCTCTCTGCTTTCCTGAAAAGTCTATCCTCAAAAGCACCTTTTTTCACTTTCGGCGCTGTTTGGAGCAAAAAGACAAACGTCCAGCTTTTGCTGCCACAGCAAAGGTGCCAGCGGGGAAAAGTGATGCTGCTTCTCACTGCCTCCTGGAACCCCTTCAAATGCCCCAGACAATTTGGCCCTCTCTGCTTTCCTGAAAAGTCTATCCTCAAAAGCACCTTTTTTCACTTTCGGCGCTGTTTGGAGCAAAAAAGACAAACGTCCAGCTTTTGCTGCCACAGCAAAGGTGCCAGCGGGGAAAAGTGATGCTGCTTCTCACTGCCTCCTGGAACCCCTTCAAATGCCCCACACAATTTGGCCCTCTCTGCTTTCCTGAGGACTCTATCCTCAAAAGCACCTTTTTTCACTTTCGGCGCTGTTTGGAGCAAAAAAGACAAACGTCCAGCTTTTGCTGCCACAGCAAAGGTGCCAGCGGGGAAAAGTGATGCTGCTTCTCACTGCCTCCTGGAACCCCTTCAAATGCCCCACACAATTTGGCCCTCTCTGCTTTCCTGCGCACGCTATCCTCAAAAGCACCTTTTTTCACTTTCGGCGCTGTTTGGAGCAAAAAAGACAAACGTCCAGCTTTTGCTGCCACAGCAAGGTGCCAGCGGGGAAAAGTGATGCTGCTTCTCACTGCCTCCTGGAACCCCTTCAAATGCCCCAGACAATTTGGCCCTCTCTGCTTTCCTGAAAAGTCTATCCTCAAAAGCACCTTTTTTCACTTTCGGCGCTGTTTGGAGCAAAAAAGACAAACGTCCAGCTTTTGCTGCCACAGCAAAGGTGCCAGCGGGGAAAAGTGATGCTGCTTCTCACTGCCTCCTGGAACCCCTTCAAATGCCCCAGACAATTTGGCCCTCTCTGCTTTCCTGAAAAGTCTATCCTCAAAAGCACCTTTTTTCACTTTCGGCGCTGTTTGGAGCAAAAAAGACAAACGTCCAGCTTTTGCTGCCACAGCAAAGGTGCCAGCGGGGAAAAGTGATGCTGCTTCTCACTGCCTCCTGGAACCCCTTCAAATGCCCCAGACAATTTGGCCCTCTCTGCTTTCCTGAAAAATCTATCCTCAAAAGCACCTTTTTTCACTTTCGGCGCTGTTTGGAGCAAAAAAGACAAACGTCCAGCTTTTGCTGCCACAGCAAAGGTGCCAGCGGGGAAAAGTGATGCTGCTTCTCACTGCCTCCTGGAACCCCTTCAAATGCCCCACACAATTTGGCCCTCTCTGCTTTCCTGAGGACTCTATCCTCAAAAGCACCTTTTTTCACTTTCGGCGCCCTCCGGAGCAAAAAAGACAAACGTCCAGCTTTTGCTGCCACAGCAAAGGTGCCAGCGGGGAAAAGTGATGCTGCTTCTCACTGCCTCCTGGAACCCCTTCAAATGCCCCACACAATTTGGCCCTCTCTGCTTTCCTGCGCACGCTATCCTCAAAAGCACCTTTTTTCACTTTCGGCGCTGTTTGGAGCAAAAAAGACAAACGTCCAGCTTTTGCTGCCACAGCAAAGGTGCCAGCGGGGAAAAGTGATGCTGCTTCTCACTGCCTCCTGGAACCCCTTCAAATGCCCCAGACAATTTGGCCCTCTCTGCTTTCCTGAAAAGTCTATCCTCAAAAGCACCTTTTTTCACTTTCGGCGCTGTTTGGAGCAAAAAAGACAAACGTCCAGCTTTTGCTGCCACAGCAAAGGTGCCAGCGGGGAAAAGTGATGCTGGTCCTCACTGCCTCCTGGAACCCCTTCAAATGCCCCAGACAATTTGGCCCTCTCTGCTTTCCTGAAAAGTCTATCCTCAAAAGCACCTTTTTTCACTTTCGGCGCTGTTTGGAGCAAAAAAGACAAACGTCCAGCTTTTGCTGCCACAGCAAAGGTGCCAGCGGGAAAAGTGATGCTGGTCCTCACTGCCTCCTGGAACCCCTTCAAATGCCCCAGACAATTTGGCCCTCTCTGCTTTCCTGAAAAGTCTATCCTCAAAAGCACCTTTTTTCACTTTCGGCGCTGTTTGAAGCAAAAAAGACAAACGTCCAGCTTTTGCTGCCACAGCAAAGGTGCCAGCGGGGAAAAGTGATGCTGGTCCTCACTGCCTCCTGGAACCCCTTCAAATGCCCCAGACAATTTGGCCCTCTCTGCTTTCCTGAGGACTCTATCCTCAAAAGCACCTTTTTTCACTTTCGGCGCTGTTTGGAGCAAAAAAGACAAACGTCCAGCTTTTGCTGCCACAGCAAAGGTGCCAGCGGGGAAAAGTGATGCTGCTTCTCACTGCCTCCTGGAACCCCTTCAAATGCCCCAGACAATTTGGCCCTCTCTGCTTTCCTGAAAAGTCTATCCTCAAAAGCACCTTTTTTCACTTTCGGCGCTGTTTGGAGCAAAAAAGACAAACGTCCAGCTTTTGCTGCCACAGCAAAGGTGCCAGCGGGGAAAAGTGATGCTGCTTCTCACTGCCTCCTGGAACCCCTTCAAATGCCCCAGACAATTTGGCCCTCTCTGCTTTCCTGAAAAATCTATCCTCAAAAGCACCTTTTTTCACTTTCGGCGCTGTTTGGAGCAAAAAAGACAAACGTCCAGCTTTTGCTGCCACAGCAAAGGTGCCAGCGGGGAAAAGTGATGCTGCTTCTCACTGCCTCCTGGAACCCCTTCAAATGCCCCACACAATTTGGCCCTCTCTGCTTTCCTGAGGACTCTATCCTCAAAAGCACCTTTTTTCACTTTCGGCGCCCTCGGAGCAAAAAAGACAAACGTCCAGCTTTTGCTGCCACAGCAAAGGTGCCAGCGGGGAAAAGTGATGCTGCTTCTCACTGCCTCCTGGAACCCCTTCAAATGCCCCACACAATTTGGCCCTCTCTGCTTTCCTGCGACACGCTATCCTCAAAAGCACCTTTTTTCACTTTCGGCGCTGTTTGGAGCAAAAAAGACAAACGTCCAGCTTTTGCTGCCACAGCAAAGGTGCCAGCGGGGAAAAGTGATGCTGCTTCTCACTGCCCTCCTGGAACCCCTTCAAATGCCCCAGACAATTTGGCCCTCTCTGCTTTCCTGAAAAGTCTATCCTCAAAAGCACCTTTTTTCACTTTCGGCGCTGTTTGGAGCAAAAAAGACAAACGTCCAGCTTTTGCTGCCACAGCAAAGGTGCCAGCGGGGAAAAGTGATGCTGGTCCTCACTGCCTCCTGGAACCCCTTCAAATGCCCCAGACAATTTGGCCCTCTCTGCTTTCCTGAAAAGTCTATCCTCAAAAGCACCTTTTTTCACTTTCGGCGCTGTTTGGAGCAAAAAAGACAAACGTCCAGCTTTTGCTGCCACAGCAAAGGTGCCAGCGGGGAAAAGTGATGCTGGTCCTCACTGCCTCCTGGAACCCCTTCAAATGCCCCAGACAATTTGGCCCTCTCTGCTTTCCTGAAGACTCTATCCTCAAAAGCACCTTTTTTCACTTTCGGCGCTGTTTGGAGCAAAAAAAGACAAACGTCCAGCTTTTGCTGCCACAGCAAAGGTGCCAGCGGGGAAAAGTGATGCTGGTCCTCACTGCCTCCTGGAACCCCTTCAAATGCCCCAGACAATTTGGCCCTCTCTGCTTTCCTGAAGTCTATCCTCAAAAGCACCTTTTTTCACTTTCGGCGCTGTTTGGAGCAAAAAAGACAAACGTCCAGCTTTTGCTGCCACAGCAAAGGTGCCAGCGGGGAAAAGTGATGCTGCTTCTCACTGCCTCCTGGAACCCCTTCAAATGCCCCAGACAATTTGGCCCTCTCTGCTTTCCTTGAAAAAAAAAAATCTATATCCCTCAAAAGCACCTTTTTTCACTTTCGGCGCTGCTCCGGAGCAAAAAAGACAAACGTCCAGCTTTTGCTGCCACAGCAAAGGTGCCAGCGGGGAAAAGTGATGCTGCTTCTCACTGCCTCCTGGAACCCCTTCAAATGCCCCACACAATTTGGCCCTCTCTGCTTTCCTGCGCACGCTATCCTCAAAAGCACCTTTTTTCACTTTCGGCGCTTCTGGAGCAAAAAAGACAAACGTCCAGCTTTTGCTGCCACAGCAAAGGTGCCAGCGGGGAAAAGTGATGCTGCTTCTCACTGCCTCCTGGAACCCCTTCAAATGCCCCACACAATTTGGCCCTCTCTGCTTTCCTGAAACGTCTATCCTCAAAAGCACCTTTTTTCACTTTCGGCGCTGTTTGGAGCAAAAAAGACAAACGTCCAGCTTTTGCTGCCACAGCAAAGGTGCCAGCGGGGAAAAGTGATGCTGCTTCTCACTGCCTCCTGGAACCCCTTCAAATGCCCCAGACAATTTGGCCCTCTCTGCTTTCCTGAAAAGTCTATCCTCAAAAGCACCTTTTTTCACTTTCGGCGCTGTTTGGAGCAAAAAAGACAAACGTCCAGCTTTTGCTGCCACAGCAAAGGTGCCAGCGGGGAAAAGTGATGCTGCTTCTCACTGCCTCCTGGAACCCCTTCAAATGCCCCACACAATTTGGCCCTCTCTGCTTTCCTGAAAAAGTCTATCCTCAAAAGCACCTTTTTTCACTTTCGGCATATCGTGCTGTTGCAGAAAGACAAACGTCCAGCTTTTGCTGCCACAGCAAAGGTGCCAGCGGGGAAAGTGATGCTGCTTCTCACTGCATCCTGGAACCCCATTCAAATGCCCCAAGACAATTTGGCCCTCTCTGCTTTCCCTGAAAAGTCCTATCCTCAAAAGCACCTTTTTTCGGC
>NW_028127510.1:0-160742 GCF_965231255.1 Vanellus vanellus
TGGGCACCTTTGCTGTGGCAGCAAAAGCTGGACGTTTGTCTTTTTTTTGCTCCGGAGGCTGCCGAAAACGAAAACAGGTGCTTTTGAGGATGGAGCCGCAGGAAAGCAGAGAGGGCCAAATTGTCTGGGGCATTTGAAAGGGTTCCAGGAGGCAGTGAGAACCAGCATTACTTTTGCCCGCTGGCACCTTTGCTGTGGCAGCAAAAGCTGGACGTTTGTCTTTTTGCTCCTGAGGTTTCCGAAAGCGAAAACAGGTGCTTTTGAGGATGGAGTCCGCAGGAAAGCAGAGAGGGCCAAATTGTCTGTGGCATTTGAAGAGGTTCCAGGAGGCAATGAGGACCAGCATCACTTTTCCCCGCTGGCACCTTTGCTGTGGCAGCAAAACCTGGACGTTTGTCTTTTTTGCTCCTGAGGTTGACGAAAGCGAAAACAGGTACCTTTTGAGGATGGAGTCCGCAGGAAAGCAGAGAGGGCCAAATTGTCTGGGGCATTTGAAAGGGTTCCAGGAGGCAGTGAGAACCAGCATTACTTTTGCCCGCTGGCACCTTTGCTGTGGCAGCAAAAGCTGGACGTTTGTCTTTTTTGCTCCGGAGGCTGCCGAAAGCGAAAACAGGTGCTTTTGAGGATGGAGTCCGCAGGAAAGCAGAGAGGGCCAAATTGTCTGGGGCATTTTAAAGGGTTCCAGGAGGCAGTGAGAACCAGCATTACTTTGCCCGCTGGCACCTTTGCTGTGGCAGCAAAAGCTGGACGTTTGTCTTTTTTTGCTCCGGAGGTTGCCGAAAGCGAAAACAGGTGCTTTTGAGGATGGAGTCCGCAGGAAAGCAGAGAGGGCCAAATAGTCTGGGGCATTTGAAAGGGTTCCAGGAGGCAGTGAGAACCATCATTACTTTTGCCTGTTTTCACCTTTGCTGTGGCAGCAAAAGCTGGGCGTTTGTCTTTTTTGCTCCTGAGGTTGCCGAAAGCGAAAACAGGTGCTTTTGAGGATGGAGTCCGCAGGAAAGCAGAGAGGGCCAAATTGTCTGTGGCATTTGAAGAGGTTCCAGGAGGCAATGAGGACCAGCATCACTTTTCCCCGCTGGCACCTTTGCTGTGGCAGCAAAACCTGGACGTTTGTCTTTTTTGCTCCTGAGGTTGACGAAAGCGAAAACAGGTACTTTTGAGGATGGAGTCCGCAGGAAAGCAGAGAGGGCCAAATTGTCTGGGGCATTTGAAAGGGTTCCAGGAGGCAGTGAGAACCAGCATTACTTTTGCCCGCTGGCACCTTTGCTGTGGCAGCAAAAGCTGGACGTTTGTCTTTTTTGCTCCTGAGGTTTCCGAAAGCGAAAACAGGTGCTTTTGAGGATGGAGTCCGCAGGAAAGCAGAGAGGGCCAAATTGTCTTTAGCATTTGAAGAGGTTCCAGGAGGCAATGAGGACCAGCATCACTTTTCCCCGCTGGCACCTTTGCTGTGGCAGCAAAACCTGGACGTTTGTCTTTTTTGCTCCTGAGGTTGACGAAAGCGAAAACAGGTACTTTTGAGGATGGAGTCCGCAGGAAAGCAGAGAGGGCCAAATTGTCTGGGGCATTTGAAAGGGTTCCAGGAGGCAGTGAAAACCAGCATTACTTTTGCCCGCTGGCAACTTTGCTGTGGCAGCAAAAGCTGGACGTTTGTCTTTTTTGCTCCGGAGGCTGCCGAAAGCGAAAACAGGTGCTTTTGAGGATGGAGTCCGCAGGAAAGCAGAGAGGGGCCAAATTGTCTGGGGCATTTTAAAGGGTTCCAGGAGGCAGTGAGAACCAGCATTACTTTTGCCCGCTGGCACCTTTGCTGTGGCAGCAAAACCTGGACGTTTGTCTTTTTTGCTCCGGAGGTTGCCGAAAGCGAAAACAGGTGCTTTTGAGGATGGAGTCCGCAGGAAAGCAGAGAGGGCCAAATAGTCTGGGGCATTTGAAAGGGTTCCAGGAGGCAGTGAGAACCAGCATTACTTTTGCCTGTTGTCACCTTTGCTGTGGCAGCAAAAGCTGGGCGTTTGTCTTTTTTGCTCCTGAGGATGCCGAAAGCGAAAACAGGTGCTTTTGAGGATGGAGTCCGCAGGAAAGCAGAGAGGGCCAAATTGTCTGTGGCATTTGAAGAGGTTCCAGGATGCAGTGAGAACCAGCATTACTTTTCCCCGCTGGCATCTTTGCTGTGGCAGCAAAACCTGGACGTTTGTCTTTTTTGCAACGGAGGCTGCCGAAAGCGAAAACAGGTGCTTTTGAGGATGGAGTCCGCAGGAAAGCAGAGAGGGGCCAAATTGTCTGGGGCATTTGAAGAGGTTCCAGGACGCAGTGAGAACCAGCATTACTTTTGCCCGCTGGCACCTTTGCTGTGGCAGCAAAAGCTGGACGTTTGTCTTTTTTGCTCCTGAGGATGCTGAAAGCGAAAACAGGTGCTTTTGAGGATGGAGTCCGCAGGAAAGCAGAGAGGGCCAAATGTCTGGGCATTTGAAAGGGTTCCAGGAGGCAGTGAGAACCAGCATTACTTTTGCCCGCTGGCACCTTTTGCTGTGGCAGCAAAAGCTGGACGTTTGTCTTTTTTGCTCCGGAGGCTGCCGAAAGCGAAAACAGGTGCTTTTGAGGATGGAGTCCGCAAGAAAGCAGAGAGGGCCAAATAGTCTGGGGCATTTTGAAAGAATTCTAGGAGGTAGTGAGAACCAGCATTACTTTTCCCCGCTGGCACCTTTGCTGTGGCAGCAAAAGCTGGACGTTTGTCTTTTTTGCTCTAGAGGCTGCCGAAAGCGAAAACAGGTGCTTTTGAGGATGGAGTCCGCAGGAAAGCAGAGAGGGCCAAATAGTCTGGGGCATTTGAAAGAGTTCCAGGAGGCAGTGAGAACCAGCATTACTTTTCCCCGTTGGCACCTTTGCTGTGGCAGCAAAAAGCTGGACGTTTGTCTTTTTTGCTCCTGAGGATGCCGAAAGCGAAAACAGGTGCTTTTGAGGATGGAGTCCGCAGGAAAGCAGAGAGGGCCAAATTGTCTGGGGCTTTGAAAGGGTTCCAGGAGGCAGTGAGAACCAGCATTACTTTTCCCGGCTGGCACCTTTGCTGTGGCAGCAAAAGCTGGACGTTTGTCTTTTTTGCTCCTGAGGTTGCCGAAAGTGAAAACAGGTGCTTTTGAGGATGGAGTCCGCAGGAAAGCAGAGAGGGGCCAAATTGTCTGTGGCATTTGAAGAGGTTCCAGGACGCAGTGAGAACCAGCATTACTTTTCCCCGCTGGCATCTTTGCTGTGGCAGCAAAACCTGGACGTTTGTCATTTTTGCTCTGGAGGCTGCCGAAAGCGAAAACAGGTGCTTTTGAGGATGGAGTCCGCAGGAAAGCAGAGAGGGCCAAATTGTCTGGGGCATTTGAAAGAGTTCTAGGAGGTAGTGAGAACCAGCATTACTTTTCCCCGCTGGCACCTTTGCTGTGGCAGCAAAAGCTGGACGTTTGTCTTTTTTGCTGTGGAGGTTGCCGAAAGCGAACACAGGTGCTTTTTGAGGATGGAGTCCGCAGGAAAGCAGAGAGGGCCAAATTGTCTGTGGCATTTGAAGATGTTCCAGGACGCAGTGAGAACCAGCATTACTTTTCGCCGCTGGCATCTTTGCTGTGGCAGCAAAACCTGGACGTTTGTCTTTTTTGCTCTGGAGGCTGCCGAAAGCGAAAACAGGTGCTTTTGAGGATGGAGTCCGCAGGAAAGCAGAGAGGGCCAAATTGTCTGTGGCATTTGAAGAGGTTCCAGGAGGCAGTGAGAACCAGCATTACTTTTCCCGGCTGGCACCTTTGCTGTGGCAGCAAAACCTGGACGTTTGTCTATTTTGCTCCGGAGGCTGTCGAAAGCGAAAACAGGTGCTTTGAGGATGGAGTCCGCAGGAAAGCAGAGAGGGCCAAATTGTCTGGGGCATTTGAAAGGGTTCCAGGAGGCAGTGAGAACCAGCATTACTTTTGCCCGCTGGCACCTTTGCTGTGGCAGCAAAAGCTGGACGTTTGTCTTTTTTGCTCCTGAGGATGCTGAAAGCGAAAACAGGTGCTTTTGAAGGATGGAGTCCGCAGGAAAGCAGAGAGGGCCAAATAGTCTGGGGCATTTGAAAGGGTTCCAGGAGGCAGTGAGAACCAGCATTACTTTCCCCCGCTGGCACCTTTGCTGTGGCAGCAAAAGCTGGACGTTTGTTCTTTTTTGCTCCTGAGGGATGCCGAAAGCGAAAACAGGTGCTTTTGAGGATGGAGTCCGCAGGAAAGCAGAGAGGGCCAAATTGTCTGGGGCATTTGAAAGGGTTCCAGGAGGCAGTGAGAACCAGCATTACTTTTGCCCGCTGGCACCTTTGCTGTGGCAGCAAAAGCTGGACGTTTGTCTTTTTTGCTCCTGAGGTTTCCGAAAGCGAAAACAGGTGCTTTTGAGGATGGAGTCCGCAGGAAAGCAGAGAGGGCCAAATTGTCTGTGGCATTTGAAGAGGTTCCAGGAGGCAATGAGGACCAGCATCACTTTTCCCCGCTGGCACCTTTGCTGTGGCAGCAAAACCTGGACGTTTGTCTTTTTTGCTCCTGAGGTTGACGAAAGCGAAAACAGGTACTTTTGAGGATGGAGTCCGCAGGAAAGCAGAGAGGGCCAAATTGTCTGGGGCATTTGAAAGAGTTCCAGGAGGCAGTGAGAACCAGCATTACTTTTCCCCGCTGGCACCTTTGCTGTGGCAGCAAAAGCTGGACGTTTGTCTTTTTTGCTCCGGAGGCTGCCGAAAGCGAAACAGGTGCTTTTGAGGATGGAGTCCGCAGGAAAGCAGAGAGGGCCAAATTGTCTGGGGCATTTGAAAGGGTTCCAGGAGGCAGTGAGAACCAGCATTACTTTTGCCCGCTGGCACCTTTGCTGTGGCAGCAAAACCTGGACGTTTGTCTTTTTTGCTCCGGAGGTTGCCGAAAGCGAAAACAGGTGCTTTGAGGATGGAGTCCGCAGGAAAGCAGAGAGGGCCAAATAGTCTGGGGCATTTGAAAGGGTTCCAGGAGGCAGTGAGAACCAGCATTACTTTTGCCTGTTGTCACCTTTGCTGTGGCAGCAAAAGCTGGGCGTTTGTCTTTTTTTGCTCCTGAGGATGCCGAAAGCGAAAACAGGTGCTTTTGAGGATGGAGTCCGCAGGAAAGCAGAGAGGGCCAAATTGTCTGTGGCATTTGAAGAGGTTCCAGGATGCAGTGAGAACCAGCATTACTTTTCCCCGCTGGCATCTTTGCTGTGGCAGCAAAACCTGGACGTTTTTCTTTTTTGCTCTGGAGGGTGCCGAAAGCGAAAACAGGTGCTTTTGAGGATGGAGTCCGCAGGAAAGCAGAGAGGGCCAAATTGTCTGTGGCATTTGAAGAGGTTCCAGGACGCAGTGAGAACCAGCATTACTTTTGCCCGCTGGCACCTTTGCTGTGGCAGCAAAAGCTGGACGTTTGTCTTTTTTGCTCCTGAGGATGCTGAAAGCGAAAACAGGTGCTTTTGAGGATGGAGTCCGCAGGAAAGCAGAGAGGGCCAAATTGTCTGGGGCATTTGAAAGGGTTCCAGGAGGCAGTGAGAACCAGCATTACTTTTCCCCGCTGGCACCTTTGCTGTGGCAGCAAAAGCTGGACGTTTGTCTTTTTTGCTCCGGAGGCTGCCGAAAGCGAAAACAGGTGCTTTTGAGGATGGAGTCCGCAAGAAAGCAGAGAGGGCCAAATTGTCTGTGGCATTTGAAAGAATTCTAGGAGGTAGTGAGAACCAGCATTACTTTTCCCCGCTGGCACCTTTGCTGTGGCAGCAAAAGCTGGACGTTTGTCTTTTTTGCTCCTGAGGATGCCGAAAGCGAAAACGGGTGCTTTTGAGGATGGAGTCCGCAGGAAAGCAGAGAGGGCCAAATAGTCTGGGGCATTTGAAAGAGTTCTAGGAGGCAGTGAGAACCAGCATTACTTTTCCCGGCTGGCACCTTTGCTGTGGCAGCAAAAGCTGGACGTTTGTCTTTTTTGCTCCTGAGGTTGCCGAAAGCGAAAACAGGTGCTTTTGAGGATGGAGTCCGCAGGAAAGCAGAGAGGGCCAAATTGTCTGTGGCATTTGAAGATGTTCCAGGACGCAGTGAGAACCAGCATTACTTTTCGCCGCTGGCATCTTTGCTGTGGCAGCAAAACCTGGACGTTTGTCTTTTTTGCTCTGGAGGCTGCCGAAAGCGAAAAACAGGTGCTTTTGAGGATGGAGTCCGCAGGAAAGCAGAGAGGGCCAAATTGTCTGTGGCATTTGAAGAGGTTCCAGGAGGCAGTGAGAACCAGCATTACTTTTCCCGGCTGGCACCTTTGCTGTGGCAGCAAAACCTGGACGTTTGTCTATTTTGCTCCGGAGGCTGTCGAAAGCGAAAACAGGTGCTTTTGAGGATGGAGTCCGCAGGAAAGCAGAGAGGGCCAAATAGTCTGGGGCATTTGAAAGGGTTCCAGGAGGCAGTGAGAAGCAGCATAACTTTTCCCGGCTGGCACCTTTGCTGTGGCAGCAAAACCTGGACGTTTGTCTTTTTTGCTCCGGAGGCTGCCGAAAGCGAAAACAGGTGCTTTTGAGGATGGAGTCCGCAGGAAAGCAGAGAGGGCCAAATTGTCTGTTGCATTTGAAGAGGTTCCAGGACGCAGTGAGAACCAGCATTACTTTTCCCCGCTGGCATCTTTGCTGTGGCAGCAAAACCTGGACGTTTGTCTTTTTTGCTCCGGAGGCTGCCGAAAGCGAAAACAGGTGCTTTTGAGGATGGAGTCCGCAGGAAAGCAGAGAGGGCCAAATTGTCTGGGGCATTTGAAAGGGTTCCAGGAGGCAGTGAGAACCAGCATTACTTTTCCCCGCTGGCACCTTTGCTGTGGCAGCAAAAGCTGGACGTTTGTCTTTTTTGCTCCTGAGGATGCTGAAAGCGAAAACAGGTGCTTTTGAGGATGGAGTCCGCAGGAAAGCAGAGAGGGCCAAATAGTCTGGGGCATTTGAAAGGGTTCCAGGAGGCAGTGAGAACCAGCATTACTTTTGCCCGCTGGCACCTTTGCTGTGGCAGCAAAAGCTGGACGTTTGTCTTTTTTGCTCCTGAGGATGCCGAAAGCGAAAACAGGTGCTTTTGAGGATGGAGTCCGCAGGAAAGCAGAGAGAGCCAAATAGTCTGGGGCATTTGAAAGGGTTCCAGGAGGCAGTGAGAACCAGCATTACTTTTTCCCACTGGCACCTTTGCTGTGGCAGCAAAAGCTGGACGTTTGTCTTTTTTGCTCCTGAGGATGCCGAAAGCGAAAACAGGTGCTTTTGAGGATGGAGTCCGCAGGAAAGCAGAGAGGGCCAAATAGTCTGGGGCATTTGAAAGGGTTCCAGGAGGCAGTGAGAACCAGCATTACTTTTCCCCGCTGGCACCTTTGCTGTGGCAGCAAAAGCTGGACGTTTGTCTTTTTTGCTCTGGAGGCTGCCGAAAGCGAAAACAGGTGCTTTTGAGGATGGAGTCCGCAGGAAAGCAGAGAGGGCCAAATTGTCTGTGGCATTTGAAAGAGTTCTAGGAGGTAGTGAGAACCAGCATTACTTTTCCCCGCTGGCACCTTTGCTGTGGCAGCAAAAGCTGGACGTTTGTCTTTTTTGCTCCTGAGGCTGCCGAAAGCGAAAACAGGTGCTTTTGAGGATGGAGTCCGCAGGAAAGCAGAGAGGGCCAAATAGTCTGGGGCATTTGAAAGGGTTCCAGGAGGCAGTGAGAACCAGCATTACTTTTGCCCGTTGGCACCTTTGCTGTGGCAGCAAAAGCTGGACGTTTGTCCTTTTTGCTCCTGAGGATGCCGAAAGCGAAAACAGGTGCTTTTGAGGATGGAGTCCGCAGGAAAGCAGAGAGGGCCAAATAGTCTGGGGCATTTGAAAGGGTTCCAGGAGGCAGTGAGAACCAGCATTACTTTTGCCCGCTGGCACCTTTGCTGTGGCAGCAAAAGCTGGACGTTTGTCTTTTTTGCTCCTGAGGATGCCGAAAGCGAAAACAGGTGCTTTTGAGGATGGAGTCCGCAGGAAAGCAGAGAGAGCCAAATAGTCTGGGGCATTTGAAAGGGTTCCAGGAGGCAGTGAGAACCAGCATTACTTTTTCCCGCTGGCACCTTTGCTGTGGCAGCAAAAGCTGGACGTTTGTCTTTTTTGCTCCTGAGGATGCCGAAAGCGAAAAAAGGTGCTTTTGATGATGGAGTCGGCAGGAAAGCAGAGAGGGCCAAATAGTCTGGGGCATTTGAAAGGGTTCCAGGAGGCAGTGAGAACCAGCATTACTTTTCCCGGCTGGCACCTTTGCTGTGGCAGCAAAACCTGGACGTTTGTCTTTTTTGCTCCGGAGGTTGCCGAAAGCGAAAAAAGGTGCTTTTGAGGATGGAGTCCGCAGGAAAGCAGAGAGGGCCAAATTGTCTGTGGCATTTGAAGAGGTTCCAGGACGCAGTGAGAACCAGCATTACTTTTCCCCGCTGGCACCTTTGCTGTGGCAGCAAAACCTGGACGTTTGTCTTTTTTGCTCTGGAGGCTGCCGAAAGCGAAAACAGGTGCTTTTGAGGATGGAGTCCGCAGGAAAGCAGAGAGGGCCAAATTGTCTGTGACATTTGAAAGAGTTCCAGGAGGTAGTGAGAACCAGCATTACTTTTCCCCGCTGGCACCTTTGCTGTGGCAGCAAAAGCTGGACGTTTGTCTTTTTTGCTCCTGAGGCTGCCGAAAGCGAAAACAGGTGCTTTTGAGGATGGAGTCCGCAGGAAAGCAGAGAGGGCCAAATAGTCTGGGGCATTTGAAAGGGTTCCAGGAGGCAGTGAGAACCAGCATTACTTTTGCCCGTTGGCACCTTTGCTGTGGCAGCAAAAGCTGGACGTTTGTCCTTTTTGCTCCTGAGGATGCCGAAAGCGAAAACAGGTGCTTTTGAGGATGGAGTCCGCAGGAAAGCAGAGAGGGCCAAATAGTCTGGGGCATTTGAAAGGGTTCCAGGAGGCAGTGAGAACCAGCATTACTTTTCCCGGCTGGCACCTTTGCTGTGGCAGCAAAACCTGGACGTTTTTCTTTTTTGCTCGGAGGTTGCCGAAAGCATAAACAGGTGCTTTTGAGGATGGAGTCCGCAGGAAAGCAGAGAGGGCCAAATTGTCTGTGGCATTTGAAGAGGTTCCAGGAGGCAGTGAGAACCAGCATTACTTTTCCCCGCTGGCATCTTTGCTGTGGCAGCAAAACCTGGACGTTTGTCTTTTTTGCTCCGGAGGCTGCCGAAAGCGAAAACAGGTGCTTTTGAGGATGGAGTCCGCAGGAAAGCAGAGAGGGCCAAATTGTCTGTGGCATTTGAAAGAGTTCCAGGAGGTAGTGAGAACCAGCATTACTTTTCCCCGCTGGCACCTTTGCTGTGGCAGCAAAAGCTGGACGTTTGTCTTTTTTGCTGTGGAGGGTGCCGAAAGCGAAAACAGGTGCTTTTGAGGATGGAGTCCGCAGGAAAGCAGAGAGGGCCAAATTGTCTGTGGCATTTGAAGAGGTTCCAGGAGGCAGTGAGAACCAGCATTACTTTTGCCCGCTGGCACCTTTGCTGTGGCAGCAAAACCTGGACGTTTGTCTTTTTTGCTCTGGAGGCTGCCGAAAGCGAAAACAGGTGCTTTTGAGGATGGAGTCCGCAGGAAAGCAGAGAGGGCCAAATTGTCTGGGGCATTTGAAGAGGTTCCAGGACGCAGTGAGAACCAGCATTACTTTTCCCCGCTGGCACATTTGCTGTTGCAGCAAAAGCTGGACGTTTGTCTTTTTTGCTCCTGAGGCTGCCGAAAGCGAAAACAGGTGCTTTTGAGGATGGAGTCCGCAGGAAAGCAGAGAGGGCCAAATTGTCTGTGGCATTTGAAAGAGTTCTAGGAGGTAGTGAGAACCAGCATTACTTTTCCCCGCTGGCACCTTTGCTGTGGCAGCAAAAGCTGGACGTTTGTCTTTTTTGCTCTGGAGGATGCCGAAAGCGAAAACAGGTGCTTTTGAGGATGGAGTCCGCAGGAAAGTAGACAGGGCCAAATTGTCTGGGGCATTTGAAAGGGTTCCAGGAGGCAGTGAGAACCAGCATTACTTTTGCCCGCTGGCACCTTTGCTGTGGCAGGAAAACCTGGACGTTTGTCTTTTTTGCTCCTGAGGTTGCCGAAAGCGAAAACAGGTGCTTTTGAGGATGGAGTCCGCAGGAAAGCAGAGAGAGCCAAATAGTCTGGGGCATTTGAAAGGGTTCCAGGAGGCAGTGAGAACCAGCATTACTTTTTCCCGCTGGCACCTTTGCTGTGGCAGCAAAAGCTGGACGTTTGTCTTTTTTGCTCCTGAGGATGCCGAAAGCGAAAAAAGGTGCTTTTGATGATGGAGTCCGCAGGAAAGCAGAGAGGGCCAAATTGTCTGGGGCATTTGAAAGGGTTCCAGGAGGCAGTGAGAACCAGCATTACTTTTCCCGGCTGGCACCTTTGCTGTGGCAGCAAAACCTGGACGTTTGTCTTTTTATCTCCGGAGGTTGCCGAAAGCGAAAACAGGTGCTTTTGAGGATGGAGTCCGCAGGAAAGCAGAGAGGGCCAAATTGTCTGTGGCATTTGAAGAGGTTCCAGGACGCAGTGAGAACCAGCATTACTTTTCCCCGCTGGCACCTTTGCTGTGGCAGCAAAACCTGGACGTTTGTCTTTTTTGCTCTGGAGGCTGCCGAAAGCGAAAACAGGTGCTTTTGAGGATGGAGTCCGCAGGAAAGCAGAGAGGGCCAAATTGTCTGTGGCATTTGAAAGAGTTCTAGGAGGTAGTGAGAACCAGCATTACTTTTCCCCGCTGGCACCTTTGCTGTGGCAGCAAAAGCTGGACGTTTGTCTTTTTTGCTCCTGAGGCTGCCGAAAGCGAAAACAGGTGCTTTGGAGGATGGAGTCCGCAGGAAAGCAGAGAGGGCCAAATAGTCTGGGGCATTTGAAAGGGTTCCAGGAGGCAGTGAGAACCAGCATTACTTTTCCCCGGTGGCACCTTTGCTGTGGCAGCAAAAGCTGGACGTTTGTCCTTTTTGCTCCTGAGGATGCCGAAAGCGAAAACAGGTGCTTTTGAGGATGGAGTCCGCAGGAAAGCAGAGAGGGCCAAATAGTCTGGGGCATTTGAAAGGGTTCCAGGAGGCAGTGAGAACCAGCATTACTTTTCCCGGCTGGCACCTTTGCTGTGGCAGAAAAACCTGGACGTTTGTCTTTTTTGCTCGGAGGTTGCCGAAAGCATAAACAGGTGCTTTTGAGGATGGAGTCCGCAGGAAAGCAGAGAGGGCCAAATTGTCTGTGGCATTTGAAGAGGTTCCAGGACGCAGTGAGAACCAGCATTACTTTTCCCCGCTGGCATCTTTGCTGTGGCAGCAAAACCTGGACGTTTGTCTTTTTTGCTCCTGAGGCTGCCGAAAGCGAAAACAGGTGCTTTTGAGGATGGAGTCCGCAGGAAAGCAGAGAGGGCCAAATTGTCTGTGGCATTTGAAAGACTTCTAGGAGGTAGTGAGAACCAGCATTACTTTTCCCCGCTGGCACCTTTGCTGTGGCAGCAAAAGCTGGACGTTTGTCTTTTTTGCTCTGGAGGGTGCCGAAAGCGAAAACAGGTGCTTTTGAGGATGGAGTCCGCAGGAAAGCAGAGAGGGCCAAATTGTCTGTGGCATTTGAAGAGGTTCCAGGAGGCAGTGAGAACCAGCATTACTTTTGCCCGCTGGCACCTTTGCTGTGGCAGCAAAACCTGGACGTTTGTCTTTTTTGCTCTGGAGGCTGCCGAAAGCGAAAACAGGTGCTTTTGAGGATGGAGTCCGCAGGAAAGCAGAGAGGGCCAAATTGTCTGGGGCATTTGAAGAGGTTCCAGGACACAGTGAGAACCAGCATTACTTTTCCCCGCTGGCACATTTGCTGTTGCAGCAAAAGCTGGACGTTTGTCTTTTTTGCTCCTGAGGATGCCGAAAGCGAAAACAGGTGCTTTTGAGGATGGAGTCCGCAGGAAAGCAGAGAGGGCCAAATTGTCTGTGGCATTTGAAAGAGTTCTAGGAGGTAGTGAGAACCAGCATTACTTTTCCCCGCTGGCACCTTTGCTGTGGCAGCAAAAGCTGGACGTTTGTCTTTTTTGCTCCTGAGGCTGCCGAAAGCGAAAACAGGTGCTTTTGAGGATGGAGTCCGCAGGAAAGCAGAGAGGGCCAAATAGTCTGGGGCATTTGAAAGGGTTCCAGGAGGCAGTGAGAACCAGCATTACTTTTGCCCGTTGGCACCTTTGCTGTGGCAGCAAAAGCTGGACGTTTGTCCTTTTTGCTCCTGAGGATGCCGAAAGCGAAAACAGGTGCTTTTGAGGATGGAGTCCGCAGGAAAGCAGAGAGGGCCAAATAGTCTGGGGCATTTGAAAGGGTTCCAGGAGGCAGTGAGAACCAGCATTACTTTTCCCCGGTGGCACCTTTGCTGTGGCAGCAAAAGCTGGACGTTTGTCTTTTTTGCTCTGGAGGGTGCCGAAAGCGAAAACAGGTGCTTTTGAGGATGGAGTCCGCAGGAAAGCAGAGAGGGCCAAATTGTCTGTGGCATTTGAAGAGGTTCCAGGAGGCAGTGAGAACCAGCATTACTTTTGCCCGCTGGCACCTTTGCTGTGGCAGCAAAACCTGGACGTTTGTCTTTTTTGCTCTGGAGGCTGCCGAAAGCGAAAACAGGTGCTTTTGAGGATGGAGTCCGCAGGAAAGCAGAGAGGGCCAAATTGTCTGGGGCATTTGAAGAGGTTCCAGGACGCAGTGAGAACCAGCATTACTTTTCCCCGCTGGCACATTTGCTGTTGCAGCAAAAGCTGGACGTTTGTCTTTTTTGCTCCTGAGGATGCCGAAAGCGAAAACAGGTGCTTTTGAGGATGGAGTCCGCAGGAAAGCAGAGAGGGCCAAATTGTCTGGGGCATTTGAAAGAGTTCCAGGAGGCAGTGAGAACCAGCATTACTTTTCCCGGCTGGCACCTTTGCTGTGGCAGCAAAAGCTGGACGTTTGTCTTTTTTGCTCCGGAGGCTGCCGAAAGCGAAAACAGGTGCTTTTGAGGATGGAGTCCGCAGGAAAGCAGAGAGGGCCAAATTGTCTGGGGCATTTGAAAGGGTTCCAGGAGGCAGTGAGAACCAGCATTACTTTTCCCCGCTGGCACCTTTGCTGTGGCAGCAAAACCTGGACGTTTGTCTTTTTTGCTCCGGAGGTTGCCGAAAGCGAAAACAGGTGCTTTTGAGGATGGAGTCCGCAGGAAAGCAGAGAGGGCCAAATTGTCTGTGGCTTTTGAAGGGGTTCCAGGAGGCAGTGAGAACCAGCATTACTTTTCCCCGCTGGCACCTTTGCTGTGGCAGCAAAAGCTGGACGTTTGTCTTTTTTGCTCCTGAGGATGCCGAAAGCGAAAACAGGTGCTTTTGAGGATGGAGTCCGCAGGAAAGCAGAGAGGGCCAAATTGTCTGGGGCATTTGAAAGAGTTCCAGGAGGCAGTGAGAACCAGCATTACTTTTCCCCGCTGGCACCTTTGCTGTGGCAGCAAAACCTAGACGTTTGTCTTTTTTGCTCTGGAGGCTGCCGAAAGCGAAAACAGGTGCTTTTGAGGATGGAGTCCGCAGGAAAGCAGAGAGGGCCAAATTGTCTGGGGCATTTGAAAGAGTTCCAGGAGGCAGTGAGAACCAGCATTACTTTTCCCGGCTGGCACCTTTGCTGTGGCAGCAAAACCTGGACGTTTGTCTTTTTTGCTCCGGAGGCTGCCGAAAGCGAAAACAGGTGCTTTTGAGGATGGAGTCCGCAGGAAAGCAGAGAGGGCCAAATTGTCTGGGGCATTTGAAGAGGTTCCAGGAGGCAATTAGGACCAGCATCACTTTTCCCCGCTGGCACCTTTGCTGTGGCAGCACAAGCTGGACGTTTGTCTTTTTACCACCGGAGGGCGGCGAATGTGAAAAAAGGTGCTTTTGAGGATAGAGTCCGCAGGAAAGCAGAGGGGGCCAAATTGTCTGGGGCATTTGGAGGGGTTCCACGAGGCAGTGAGAACCAGCATTACTTTTCCCCGGTGGCACCTTTGCTGTGGCAGCAAAAGCTGGACGTTTGTCTTTTTTGCTCCTGAGGATGACGAAAGCGAAAACAGGTGCTTTTGAGGATGGAGTCCGCAGGAAAGCAGAGAGGGCCAAATTGTCTGGGGCATTTGAAAGAGTTCCAGGAGGCAGTGAGAACCAGCATTACTTTTCCCGGCTGGCACCTTTGCTGTGGCAGCAAAACCTGGACGTATGTCTTTTTTGCTCCGGAGGCTGCCGAAAGCGAAAACAGGTGCTTTTGAGGATGGAGTCCGCAGGAAAGCAGAGAGGGCCAAATTGTCTGGGGCATTTGAAAGGGTTCCAGGAGGCAGTGAGAACCAGCATTACTTTTCCCCGGTGGCACCTTTGCTGTGGCAGCAAAAGCTGGACGTTTGTCTTTTTTGCTCCGGAGGCTGCCGAAAGCGAAAACAGGTGCTTTTGAGGATGGAGTCCGCAGGAAAGCAGAGAGGGCCAAATTGTCTGGGGCATTTGAAAGGGTTCCAGGAGGCAGTGAGAACCAGCATTACTTTTCCCCGGTGGCACCTTTGCTGTGGCAGCAAAAGCTGGACGTTTGTCTTTTTTGCTCTGGAGGATGCCGAAAGCGAAAAAAGGTGCTTTTGAGGATGGAGTCCGCAGGAAAGCAGAGAGGGCCAAATTGTCTGTGGCATTTGAAAGGGTTCCAGGAGGCAGTGAGAACCAGCATTACTTTTCCCCGGTGGCACCTTTGCTGTGGCAGCAAAAGCTGGACGTTTGTCTTTTTTGCTCTGGAGGATGCCGAAAGCGAAAAAAGGTGCTTTTGAGGATGGAGTCCGCAGGAAAGCAGAGAGGGCCAAATTGTGTGGTGCATTTGAAAGGGTTCCAGGAGGCAGTGAGAACCAGCATTACTTTTCCCCGGCGGCACCTTTGCTGTGGCAGCAAAAGCTGGACGTTTGTCTTTTTTGCTCTGGAGGATGCCGAAAGCGAAAAAAGGTGCTTTTGAGGATGGAGTCCGCAGAAAAGCAGAGAGGGCCAAATTGTCTGGGGCATTTGAAAGAGTTCCAGGAGGCAGTGAGAACCAGCATTACTTTTCCCCGCTGGCACCTTTGCTGTGGCAGCAAAACCTAGACGTTTGTCTTTTTTGCTCTGGAGGCTGCCGAAAGCGAAAACAGGTGCTTTTGAGGATGGAGTCCGCAGGAAAGCAGAGAGGGCCAAATTGTCTGGGGCATTTGAAAGAGTTCCAGGAGGCAGTGAGAACCAGCATTACTTTTCCCGGCTGGCACCTTTGCTGTGGCAGCAAAACCTGGACGTTTGTCTTTTTTGCTCCGGAGGCTGCCGAAAGCGAAAACAGGTGCTTTTGAGGATGGAGTCCGCAGGAAAGCAGAGAGGGCCAAATTGTCTGTGGCATTTGAAAGGGTTCCAGGAGGCAGTGAGAACCAGCATTACTTTTCCCCGGTGGCACCTTTGCTGTGGCAGCAAAAGCTGGACGTTTGTCTTTTTTGCTCCAAACACCGCCGAAAGCGAAAACAGGTGCTTTTGAGGATGGAGTCCGCAGGAAAGCAGAGAGTGCCAAATTGTCTGTGGCATTTGAAGAGGTTCCAGGAGGCAATGAGGACCAGCATCACTTTTCCCCGCTGGCACCTTTGCTGTGGCAGCAAAAGCTGGACGTTTGTCTTTTTACCACCGGAGGGCGCCGAAATTGAAAAAAGGCGCTTTTGAGGATAGAGTCCGCAGGAAAGCAGAGAGGGCCAAATGGTCTGGGGCATTTGAAGGGGTTCCAGGACGCAGTGAGAACCAGCATTACTTTTCGCCGCTGGCACCTTTGCTGTGGCAGCAAAAGCTGGACGTTTGTCTTTTTTGCTCCGGAGGCTGCCGATAGCGAAAACAGGTGCTTTTGAGGATGGAGTCCGCAGGAAAGCAGAGAGGGCCAAATTGTCTGGGGCATTTTATAGGGTTCCAGGAGGCAGTGAGAACCAGCATTACTTTTCCCCGGTGGCACCTTTGCTGTGGCAGCAAAAGCTGGACGTTTGTCTTTTTTGCTCCTGAGGTTGCCGAAAGCGAAAACAGGTGCTTTTGAGGATGGAGTCCGCAGGAAAGCAGAGAGGGCCAAATTGTCTGGGGCATTTGAAAGGGTTCCAGGAGGCAGTGAGAACCAGCATTACTTTTCCCCGCTGGCACCTTTGGTGTGGCAGCAAAAGCTGGACGTTTGTCTTTTTTGCTCCTGAGGATGCCGAAAGCGAAAACAGGTGCTTTTGAGGATGGAGTCCGCAGGAAAGCAGAGAGGGCCAAATAGTCTGGGGCATTTGAAAGGGTTCCAGGAGGCAGTGAGAACCAGCATTACTTTTCCCGGCTAGCACCTTTGCTGTGGCAGCAAAACTTGGACGTTTGTCTTTTTTGCTCCGGAGGTTGCCGAAAACGAAAACAGGTGCTTTTGAGGATGGAGTCCGCAGGAAAGCAGAGAGGGCCAAATTGCTGTGGCATTTGAAAGGGTTCCAGGAGGCAGTGAGAACCAGCATTACTTTTGCCCGCTGGCACCTTTGCTGTGGCAGCAAAACCTGGACGTTTGTCTTTTTTGCTCCTGAGGATGCCGAAAGCGAAAACAGGTGCTTTTGAGGATGGAGTCCGCAGGAGAGCAGAGAGGGCCAAATAGTCTGGGGCATTTGAAAGGGTTCCAGGAGGCAGTGAGAACCAGCATTACTTTTCCTGGCTGGCACCTTTGCTGTGGCAGCAAAACCTGGACGTTTGTCTTTTTTGCTCCGGAGGTTGCCGAAAGCGAAAACAGGTGCGTTTGAGGATGGAGTCCGCAGGAAAGCAGAGAGGGCCAAATTGTCTGTGGCATTTGAAGAGGTTCCAGGACGCAGTGAGAACCAGCATTACTTTTCCCCGCTGGCATCTTTGCTGTGGCAGCAAAAGCTGGACGTTTGTCTTTTTTGCTCTGGAGGCTGCCGAAAGCGAAAACAGTTGCTTTTGAGGATGGAGTCCGCAGGAAAGCAGAGAGGGCCAAATTGTCTGAAGCATTTAAAAGAGTTCCAGGAGGCAGTGAGAAGCAGCATTACTTTTGCCCGCTGGCACCTTTGCTGTGGCAGCAAAACCTGGACGTTTGTCTTTTTTGCTCCGGAGGCTGCCGAAAGCGAAAACAGGTGCTTTTGAGGATGGAGTCCGCAGGAAAGCAGAGAGGGCCAAATTGTGTGGTGCATTTGAAAGGGTCCCAGGAGGCAGTGAGAACCAGCATTACTTTTGCCCGCTGGCACCTTTGCTGTGGCAGCAAAAGCTTGACGTTTGTCTTTTTTGCTCCTGAGGATGCCGAAAGCGATAACAGGTGCTTTTGAGGATGGAGTCCGCAGGAAAGCAGAGAGGGCCAAATTGTCTGTGGCATTTGATAGAGTTCCACGAGGCCGTGAGAACCAGCATTACTTTTCCCCGCTGGCACCTTTGCTGTGGCAGCAAAAGCTGGACGTTTGTCTTTTTTTCTCCGGAGGCTGCCGAAAGCGAAAACAGGTGCTTTTGAGGATGGAGTCCGCAGGAAAGCAGAGAGGGCCAAATTGTCTGGGGCATTTGAAGAGGTTCCAGGAGGCAATTAGGACCAGCATCACTTTTCCCCGCTGGCACCTTTGCTGTGGCAGCACAAGCTGGACGTTTGTCTTTTTACCACCGGAGGGCGGCGAATGTGAAAAAAGGTGCTTTTGAGGATGGAGTCCGCAGGAAAGCAGAGAGGGCCAAATTGTCTGTGGCATTTGAAGAGGTTCCAGGACGCAGTGAGAACCAGCATTACTTTTCCCCGCTGGCACCTTTGGTGTGGCAGCAAAAGCTGGACGTTTGTCTTTTTTGCTCCTGAGGTTGCCGAAAGCGAAAACAGGTGCTTTTGAGGATGGAGTCCGCAAGAAAGGAGAGAGGGCCAAATTGTCTGGGGCATTTGAAAGGGTTCCAGGAGGCAGTGAGAACCAGCATTACTTTTCCCCGCTGGCACCTTTGCTGTGGCAGCAAAACCTGGACGTTTGTCTTTTTTGCTCCTGAGGATGCCGAAAGCGAAAACAGGTGCTTTTGAGGATGGAGTCCGCAGGAAAGCAGAGAGGGCCAAATTGTCTGGGGCATTTGAAAGGGTTCCAGGAGGCAGTGAGAACCAGCATTACTTTTCCCCGCTGGCACCTTTGCTGTGGCAGCAAAAGCTGGACGTTTGTCTTTTTTCCTCCTGAGGTTGCCGAAAGCGAAAACAGGTGCTTTTGAGGATGGAGACCGCAAGAAAGCAGAGAGGGCCAAATTGTCTGGGGCATTTGAAAGGGTTCCAGGAGGCAGTGAGAACCAGCATTACTTTTCCCCGCTGGCACCTTTGCTGTGGCAGCAAAAGCTGGACGTTTGTCTTTTTTGCTCTGGAGGATGCCGAAAGCGAAAAAAGGTGCTTTTGAGGATGGAGTCCGCAGGAAAGCAGAGAGGGCCAAATTGTCTGGGGCATTTGAAAGGGTTCCAGGAGGCAGTGAGAACCAGCATTACTTTTCCCCGCTGGCACCTCTGCTGTGGCAGCAAAAGCTGGACATTTGTCTTTTTTACTCCGGAGGTTGTCGAAAGCAAAAACAGGTGCTTTTGAGGATGGAGTCCGCAGGAAAGCAGAGAGGGCCAAATTGTCTGGGGCATTTGAAAGAGTTCCAGGAGGTAGTGAGAACCAGCATTACCTTTCCCCGCTGGCACCTTTGCTGTGGCAGCAAAACCTGGACGTTTGTCTTTTTTGCTCTGGAGGCTGCCGAAAGCGAAAACAGGTGCTTTTGAGGATGGAGTCCGCAGGAAAGCAGAGAGGGCCAAATTGTCTGTGGCATTTGAAGAGGTTCCAGGAGGCAATGAGGACCAGCATAACTTTCCCCGCTGGCACATTTGCTGTGGCAGCAAAACCTGGACGTTTGTCTTTTTTGCTCCTGAGGTTGACGAAAGCGAAAACAGGTACTTTTGAGGATGGAGTCCGCAGGAAAGCAGAGAGGGCCAAACTGTCTGTGGCATTTGAAGAGGTTCCAGGACGCAGTGAGAACCAGCATTACTTTTCCCCGCTGGCACCTTTGCTGTGGCAGCAAAAGCTGGACGTTTGTCTTTTTTGCTCCGGAGGCTGCCGAAAGCGAAAACAGGTGCTTTTGAGGATGGAGTCCGCAGGAAAGCAGAGAGGGCCAAATTGTCTGGGGCATTTGAAGAGGTTCCAGGAGGCAATGAGGACCAGCATTACTTTTCCCCGCTGGCACCTTTGCTGTGGCAGCAAAAGCTGGACGTTTGTCTTTTTACCACCGGAGGGCGGCGAAAGTGAAAAAAGGCGCTTTTGAGGATAGAGCCTGCAGGAAAGCAGAGAGGGCCAAATGGTCTGGGGCATTTGGAGGGGTTCCACGAGGCAGTGAGAACCAGCATTACTTTTCCCCGCTGGCACCTTTGCTGTGGCAGCAAAAGCTGGACGTTTGTCTTTTTTGCTCCTGAGGATGCCGAAAGCGAAAAAAGGTGCTTTTGAGGATGGAGTCCGCAGGAAAGAAGAGAGGGCCAAATGGTCTGGGGCATTTGAAAGGGTTCCAGGAGGCAGTGAGGACCAGCATCACTTTTCCCCGCTGGCACCTTTGCTGTGGCAGCAAAAGCTGGACGTTTGTCTTTTTTGCTCTGGAGGATGCCGAAAGCGAAAAAAGGTGCTTTTGAGGATGGAGTCCGCAGGAAAGCAGAGAGGGCCAAATTGTCTGGGGCATTTTAAAGGGTTCCAGGAGGCAGTGAGAACCAGCATTACTTTTCCCCGCTGGCACCTCTGCTGTGGCAGCAAAAGCTGGACATTTGTCTTTTTTACTCCGGAGGTTGTAGAAAGCAAAAACAGGTGCTTTTGAGGATGGAGTCCGCAGGAAAGGAGAGAGGGCCAAATTGTCTGGGGCATTTGAAAGAGTTCCAGGAGGTAGTGAGAACCAGCATTACCTTTCCCCGCTGGCACCTTTGCTGTGGCAGCAAAACCTGGACGTTTGTCTTTTTTGCTCTGGAGGCTGCCGAAAGCGAAAACAGGTGCTTTTGAGGATGGAGTCCGCAGGAAAGCAGAGAGGGCCAAATTGTCTGTGGCATTTGAAGAGGTTCCAGGAGGCAATGAGGACCAGCATAACTTTCCCCGCTGGCACATTTGCTGTTGCAGCAAAACCTGGACGTTTGTCTTTTTTGCTCCTGAGGTTGACGAAAGCGAAAACAGGTACTTTTGAGGATGGAGTCCGCAGGAAAGCAGAGAGGGCCAAATTGTCTGGGGCATTTGAAGAGGTTCCAGGAGGCAATGAGGACCAGCATTACTTTTCCCCGCTGGCACCTTTGCTGTGGCAGCAAAAGCTGGACGTTTGTCTTTTTAACACCGGAGGGCGGCGAAAGTGAAAAAAGGCGCTTTTGAGGATAGAGCCTGCAGGAAAGCAGAGAGGGCCAAATGGTCTGGGGCATTTGGAGGGGTTCCACGAGGCAGTGAGAACCAGCATTACTTTTCCCCGCTGGCACCTTTGCTGTGGCAGCAAAAGCTGGACGTTTGTCTTTTTTGCTCCGGAGGATGCCGAAAGCGAAAAAAGGTGCTTTTGAGGACGGAGTCCGCAGGAAAGCAGAGAGGGCCAAATTGTCTGGGGCATTTGAAAGAGTTCCAGGAGGCAGTGAGAACCAGCATTACTTATCCCGGCTGGCACCTTTGCTGTGGCAGCAAAAGCTAGACGTTTGTCTTTTTTGCCTCGGAGGCTGCCGAAAGAGAAAACAGGTGCTTTTGAGGATGGAGTCCGCAGGAAAGCAGAGAGGGCCAAATTGTCTGTGGCATTTGAAGAGGTTCCAGGACGCAGTGAGAACCAGCATTACTTTTCCCCGCTGGCATCTTTGCTGTGGCAGCAAAACCTGGACGTTTGTCTTTTTTGCTCTGGAGGTTGCCGAAAGCGAAAACAGGTGCTTTTGAGGATGGAGTCCGCAGGAAAGAAGAGAGGGCCAAATTGTCTGTGGCATTTGAAAGAGTTCTAGGAGGTAGTGAGAACCAGCGTTACTTTTCCCCGCTGGCACCTTTGCTGTGGCAGCAAAAGCTGGACGTTTGTCTTTTTTGCTCCGGAGGCTGCCGAAAGCGAAAACAGGTGCTTTTGAGGATGGAGTCCGCAGGAAAGCAGAGAGGGCCAAATTGTCTGGGGCATTTGAAAGGGTTCCAGGAGGCAGTGAGAACCAGCATTACTTTTCCCCGCTGGCACCTTTGCTGTGGAAGCAAAAGCTGGACGTTTTTCTTTTTTGCTCCTGAGGATGCCGAAAGCGAAAACAGGTGCTTTTGAGGATGGAGTCCGCAGGAAAGCAGAGAGGGCCAAATAGTCTGGGGCATTTGAGAGAGTTCCAGGAGGCAGTGAGAACCAGCATTACTTTTCCCGGCTGGCACCTTTGCTGTGGCAGCAAAACCTGGACGTTTGTCTTTTTTGCTCCTGAGGTTGCCGAAAGTGAAAACAGGTGCTTTTGAGGAAGGAGTCCGCAGGAAAGCAGAGAGGGCCAAATTGTCTGTGGCATTTGAAGAGGTTCCAGGACGCAGTGAGAACCAGCATTACTTTTCCCCGCTGGCATCTTTGCTGTGGCAGCAAAACCTGGACGTTTGTCTTTTTTGCTCCGGAGGCTGCCGAAAGCGAAAACAGGTGCTTTTGAGGATGGAGTCCGCAGGAAAGCAGAGAGGGCCAAATTGTCTGTGGCATTTGAAAGAGTTCTAGGAGGTAGTGAGAACCAGCATTACTTTTCCCCGCTGGCACCTTTGCTGTGGCAGCAAAAGCTGGACGTTTGTCTTTTTTGCTCCGGAGGCTGCCGAAAGCGAAAAAAGGTGCTTTTGAGGATGGAGTCCGCAGGAAAGCAGAGAGGGCCAAATTGTCTGGGGCATTTGAAAGAGTTCCAGGAGGCAGTGAGAACCAGCATTACTTTTCCCCGGTGGCACCTTTCCTGTGGCAGCAAAAGCTGGACGTTTGTCTTTTTTGCTCCTGAGGATGCCAAAAGCGAAAACAGGTGCTTTTGAGGATGGAGTCCGCAGGAAAGCAGAGAGGGCCAAATAGTCTGGGGCATTTGAAAGAGTTCCAGGAGGCAGTGAGAACCAGCATTACTTTTCCCGGCTGGCACCTTTGCTGTGGCATCAAAACCTGTACGTTTGTCTTTTTTGCTCCGGAGGTTGCCGAAAGCGAAAACAGGTGCTTTTGCGGAAGGAGTCCGCAGGAAAGCAGAGAGGGCCAAATTGTCTGTGGCATTTGAAGAGGTTCCGGGACGCACTGAGAACCAGCATTACTTTTCCCCGCTGGCATCTTTGCTGTGGCAGCAAAACCTGGACGTTTGTCTTTTTTGCTCCGGAGGTTGCCGAAAGCGAAAACAGGTGCTTTTGAGGATGGAGTCCGCAGGAAAGCAGAGAGGGCCAAATTGTCTGGGGCATTTGAAAGGGTTCCAGGAGGCAGTGAGAACCAGCATTACTTTTCCCCGCTGGCACCTTTGCTGTGGCAGCAAAAGCTGGACGTTTGTCTTTTTTGCTCCTGAGGATGCCGAAAGCGAAAACAGGTGCTTTTGAGGATGGAGTCCACAGGAAAGCAGAGAGGGCCAAATAGTCTGGGGCATTTGAAAGAGTTCCAGGAGGCAGTGAGAACCAGCATTACTTTTCCCGGCTGGCACCTTTGCTGTGGCAGCAAAACCTGGACGTTTGTCTTTTTTGCTCCTGAGGTTGCCGAAAGTGAAAACAGGTGCTTTTGAGGAAGGAGTCCGCAGGAAAGCAGAGAGGGCCAAATTGTCTGTGGCATTTGAAGAGGTTCCAGGACGCAGTGAGAACCAGCATTACTTTTCCCCGCTGGCACCTTTGCTGTGGCAGCAAAACCTGGACGTTTGTCTTTTTTGCTCCGGAGGCTGCCGAAAGCGAAAAAAGGTGCTTTTGAGGATGGAGTCCGCAGGAAAGCAGAGAGGGCCAAATTGTCTGGGGCATTTGAAAGAGTTCCAGGAGGCAGTGAGAACCAGCATTACTTTTCCCCGGTGGCACCTTTCCTGTGGCAGCAAAAGCTGGACGTTTGTCTTTTTTGCTCCTGAGGATGCCAAAAGCGAAAACAGGTGCTTTTGAGGATGGAGTCCGCAGGAAAGCAGAGAGGGCCAAATAGTCTGGGGCATTTGAAAGAGTTCCAGGAGGCAGTGAGAACCAGCATTACTTTTCCCGGCTGGCACCTTTGCTGTGGCATCAAAACCTGTACGTTTGTCTTTTTTGCTCCGGAGGTTGCCGAAAGCGAAAACAGGTGCTTTTGCGGAAGGAGTCCGCAGGAAAGCAGAGAGGGCCAAATTGTCTGTGGCATTTGAAGAGGTTCCGGGACGCACTGAGAACCAGCATTACTTTTCCCCGCTGGCATCTTTGCTGTGGCAGCAAAACCTGGACGTTTGTCTTTTTTGCTCCTGAGGTTGCCGAAAGCGAAAACAGGTGCTTTTGAGGATGGAGTCCGCAGGAAAGCAGAGAGGGCCAAATTGTCTGGGGCATTTGAAAGGGTTCCAGGAGGCAGTGAGAACCAGCATTACTTTTCCCCGCTGGCACCTCTGCTTTGGCAGCAAAATCTGGACGTTTGTATTTTTTACTCCGGAGGCTGCCGAAAGCGAAAAAGGTGCTTTTGAGGATGGAGTCCGCAGGAAAGCAGAGAGGGCCAAATTGTCTGGGGCATTTGAAAGAGTTCTAGGAGGTAGTGAGAACCAGCATTACTTTTCCCCGCTGGCACCTCTGCTGTGGCAGCAAAACCTGGACGTTTGTCTTTTTTGCTCTAGAGGCTGCCGAAAGCGAAAAAAGGTGCTTTTGAGGATGGAGTCCGCAGGAAAGCAGAGAGGGCCAAATTGTCTGTGGCATTTGAAAGGGTTCCAGGAGGCAGTGAGAACCAGCATTACTTTTCCCGGCTGGCACCTTTGCTGTGGCAGCAAAAGCTGGACGTTTGTCTTTTTTGCTCCTGAGGATGCCAAAAGCGAAAACAGGTGCTTTTGAGGATGGAGTCCGCAGGAAAGCAGAGAGGGCCAAATTGTCTGGGGCATTTGAAGAGGTTCCAGGAGGCAATGAGGACCAGCATTACTTTTCCCCGCTGGCACCTTTGCTGTGGCAGCAAAAGCTGGACGTTTGTCTTTTTACCACCGGAGGGCGGCGAAAGTGAAAAAAGGCGCTTTTGAGGATAGAGCCTGCAGGAAAGCAGAGAGGGCCAAATGGTCTGGGGCATTTGGAGGGGTTCCACGAGGCAGTGAGAACCAGCATTACTTTTCCCCGCTGGCACCTTTGCTGTGGCAGCAAAAGCTGGACGTTTGTCTTTTTTGCTCCTGAGGATGCCGAAAGCGAAAAAAGGTGCTTTTGAGGATGGAGTCCGCAGGAAAGAAGAGAGGGCCAAATGGTCTGGGGCATTTGAAAGGGTTCCAGGAGGCAGTGAGAACCAGCATTACTTTTCCCCGGTGGCACCTTTGCTGTGGCAGCAAAAGCTGGACGTTTGTCTTTTTTGCTCTTGAGGATGCCAAAAGCGAAAACAGGTGCTTTTGAGGATGGAGTCCGCAGGAAAGCAGAGAGGGCCGAATTGTCTGGGGCATTTGAAAGAGTTTCCAGGAGGCAGTGAGAACCAGCATTACTTTTCCCGGCTGGCACCTTTGCTGTGGCATCAAAACCTGGACGTTTGTCTTTTTTGCTCCGGAGGTTGCCGAAAGCGAAAACAGGTGCTTTTGCGGAAGGAGTCCGCAGGAAAGCAGAGAGGGCCAAATTGTCTGTGGCATTTGAAGAGGTTCCAGGACGCACTGAGAACCAGCATTACTTTTCCCCGCTGGCATCTTTCCTGTGGCAGCAAAACCTGGACGTTTGTGTTTTTTGCTCCTGAGGTTGCCGAAAGCGAAAACAGGTGCTTTTGAGGATGGAGTCCGCAGGAAAGCAGAGAGGGCCAAATTGTCTGGGGCATTTGAAAGGGTTCCAGGAGGCAGTGAGAACCAGCATTACTTTTGCCCGCTGGCACCTTTGCTGTGGCAGCAAAAACCTGGACGTTTGTCTTTTTTGCTCTGGAGGCGCCGAAAGCGAAAACAGGTTCTTTTGAGGATGGAGTCCGCAGGAAAGCAGAGAGGGCCAAATTGTCTGGGGCATTTGAAAGAGTTCCAGGAGGCAGTGAGAACCAGCATTACTTTTCCCGGCTGGCACCTTTGCTGTGGCAGCAAAACCTGGACGTTTGCTTTTTTCCTCCGGAGGCTGCCGAATGCGAAAACAGGTGCTTTTGAGGATGGAGTCCGCAGGAAAGCAGAGAGGGCCAAATTGTCTGGGGCATTTGAAAGGGTTCCAGGAGGCAGTGAGAACCAGCATTACTTTTCCCCGCTGGCACCTTTGCTGTGGCAGCAAAAGCTGGTCCGTTTGTCTTTTTTGCTCCGGAGGCTGCCGAAAGCGAAAACAGGTGCTTTTGAGGATGGAGTCCGCAGGAAAGCAGAGAGGGCCAAATTGTCTGTGGCTTTTGAAGAGGTTCCAGGAGGTAATGAGGACCAGCATTACTTTTCCCGCTGGCACCTTTGCTGTGGCAGCAAAAGCTGGACGTTTGTCTTTTTTTGCTCCGGAGGCTGCCGAAAGCGAAAACAGGTGCTTTTGAGGATGGAGTCCGCAGGAAAGCAGAGAGGGCCAAATTGTCTGGGGCATTTGAAAGGGTTCCAGGAGGCAGTGAGAACCAGCATTACTTTTCCCCGCTGGCACCTTTCCTGTGGCAGCAAAAGCTGGACGTTTGGCTTTTTTGCTCCGGAGGCTGCCGAAAGCGAAAACAGGTGATTTTGAGGATGGAGTCCGCAGGAAAGCAGAGAGGGCCAAATTGTCTGGGGCATTTGAAAGGGTTCCAGGAGGCAGTGAGAACCAGCATTACTTTTCCCCGCTGGCACCTTTGCTGTGGCAGCAAAAGCTGGTCGTTTGTCTTTTTTGCTCCGGAGGCTGCCGAAAGCGAAAACAGGTGCTTTTGAGGATGGAGTCCGCAGGAAAGCAGAGAGGGTCAAATTGTCTGGGGCATTTGAAAGAGTTCCAGGAGGCAGTGAGAACCAGCATTACTTTTCCCGGCTGGCAGCTTTGCTGTGGCAGCAAAACCTCACGTTTGTCTTTTTTGCTCCTGAGGTTGCCGAAAGCGAAAACAGGTGCTTTTGAGGATGGAGTCCGCAGGAAAGCAGAGAGGGCCAAATTGTCTGTGGCTTTTGAAGAGGTTCCAGGAGGCAATGAGGACCAGCATTACTTTTCCCCGCTGGCACCTTTGCTGTGGCAGCAAAAGCTGGACCTTTGTCTTTTTTGATCCGGAGGCTGCCGAAAGCGAAAACAGGTGCTTTTGAGGATGGAGTCCGCAGGAAAGCAGAGAGGGCCAAATTGTCTGGGGCATTTGAAAGGGTTCCAGGAGGCAGTGAGAACCAGCATTACTTTTCCCCGCTGGCACCTTTGCTGTGGCAGCAAAACCTGGACGTTTGTCTTTTTTGCTCCGGAGGTTGCCGAAAGCGAAAACAGGTGCTTTTGAGGATGGAGTCCGCAGGAAAGCAGAGAGGGCCAAATTGTCTGTGGCATTTGAAGAGGTTCCAGGAGGCAATGAGGACCAGCATCACTTTTCCCCGCTGGCACCTTTGCTGTGGCAGCAAAAGCTGGACGTTTGTCTTTTTTGCTCTGGAGGCTGCCGAAAGCGAAAACAGGTGCTTTTGAGGATGGAGTCCGCAGGAAAGCAGAGAGGGCCAAATTGTCTGGGGCATTTGAAGAGGTTCCAGGAGGCAATGAGGACCAGCATCACTTTCCCCGCTGGCACATTTGCTGTGGCAGCAAAACCTGGACGTTTGTCTTTTTTGCTCCTGAGGTTGACGAAAGCGAAAACAGGTACTTTTGAGGATGGAGTCCGCAGGAAAGCAGAGAGGGCCAAATTGTCTGTGGCATTTGAAGAGGTTCCAGGACGCAGTGAGAACCAGCATTACTTTTCCCCGCTGGCACCTTTGCTGTGGCAGCAAAACCTGGACGTTTGTCTTTTTTGCTCCGGAGGCTGCCGAAAGCGAAAACAGGTGCTTTTGAGGATGGAGTCCGCAGGAAAGCAGAGAGGGCCAAATTGTCTGGGGCATTTGAAGAGGTTCCAGGAGGCAATGAGGACCAGCATTACTTTTCCCCGCTGGCACCTTTGCTGTGGCAGCAAAAGCTGGACGTTTGTCTTTTTACCACCGGAGGGCGGCGAAAGTGAAAAAAGGCGCTTTTGAGGATAGAGCCTGCAGGAAAGCAGAGAGGGCCAAATTGTCTGTGGCATTTGAAGAGGTTCCAGGAGGTAGTGAGAACCAGCATCACTTTTGCCCGCTGGCACCTTTGCTGTGGCAGCAAAACCTGGACGTTTGTCTTTTTTGCTCTGGAGGCTGCCGAAAGCGAAAACAGGTGCTTTTGAGGATGGAGTCCGCAGGAAAGCAGAGAGGGCCAAATTGTCTGGGGCATTTGAAAGAGTTCCAGGAGGCAGTGAGAACCAGCATTACTTTTCCCGTCTGGCACCTTTGCTGTGGCAGCAAATCCTGGACGTTTGTCTTTTTTCCTCCGGAGGCTGCCGAAAGCGAAAACAGGTGCTTTTGAGGATGGAGTCCGCAGGAAAGCAGAGAGGGCCAAATTGTCTGGGGCATTTGAAAGGGTTCCAGGAGGCAGTGAGAACCAGCATTACTTTTGCCCGCTGGCACCTTTGCTGTGGCAGGAAAACCTGGACGTTTGTCTTTTTTGCTCCTGAGGTTGCCGAAAGCGAAAACAGGTGCTTTTGAGGATGGAGTCCGCAGGAAAGCAGAGAGGGCCAAATTGTCTGTGGCTTTTGAAGAGGTTCCAGGAGGCAATGAGGACCAGCATTACTTTTCCCCGCTGGCACCTTTGCTGTGGCAGCAAAAGCTGGACGTTTGTCTTTTTTGCTCCGGAGGCTGCCGAAAGCGAAAACAGGTGCTTTTGAGGATGGAGTCCGCAGGAAAGCAGAGAGGGCCAAATTGTCTGGGGCATTTGAAAGGGTTCCAGGAGGCAGTGAGAACCAGCATTACTTTTCCCCGCTGGCACCTTTGCTGTGGCAGCAAAAGCTGGACGTTTGGCTTTTTTGCTCCGGAGGCTGCCGAAAGCGAAAACAGGTGCTTTTGAGGATGGAGTCCGCAGGAAAGCAGAGAGGGCCAAATTGTCTGGGGCATTTGAAAGGGTTCCAGGAGGCAGTGAGAACCGGCATTACTTTTCCCCGGTGGCACCTTTGCTGTGGCAGCAAAAGCTGGTCGTTTGTCTTTTTTGCTCCGGAGGCTGCCGAAAGCGAAAACAGGTGCTTTTGAGGATGGAGTCCGCAGGAAAGCAGAGAGGGCCAAATTGTCTGGGGCATTTGAAAGGGTTCCAGGAGGCAGTGAGAACCAGCATTACTTTTCCCCGCTGGCACCTTTGCTGTGGCAGCAAAAGCTGGACGTTTGTCTTTTTTGCTCCTGAGGTTGCCGAAAGCGAAAACAGGTGCTTTTGAGGATGGAGTCCGCAGGAAAGCAGAGAGGGCCAAATTGTCTGTGGCTTTTGAAGAGGTTCCAGGAGGCAATGAGGACCAGCATTACTTTTCCCCGCTGGCACCTTTGCTGTGGCAGCAAAAGCTGGACCTTTGTCTTTTTTGCTCCGGAGGCTGCCGAAAGCGAAAACAGGTGCTTTTGAGGATGGAGTCCGCAGGAAAGCAGAGAGGGCCAAATTGTCTGGGGCATTTGAAAGGGTTCCAGGAGGTAGTGAGAACCAGCATTACTTTTCCCCGCTGGCACCTTTGCTGTGGCAGCAAAACCTGGACGTTTGTCTTTTTTGCTCTGGAGGTTGCCGAAAGCGAAAACAGGTGCTTTTGAGGATGGAGTCCGCAGGAAAGCAGAGAGGGCCAAATTGTCTGTGGCTTTTGAAGAGGTTCCAGGAGGCAATGAGGACCAGCATCACTTTTCCCCGCTGGCACCTTTGCTGTGGCAGCAAGAGCTGGACGTTTGTCTTTTTACCACCGGAGGGCGCCGAAAGTGAAAAAAGGCGCTTTTGAGGATAGAGTCCGCAGGAAAGCAGAGAGGGCCAAATTGTCTGGGGCATTTGAAGGGGTTCCAGGAGGCAGTGAGAACCAGCATTACTTTTCGCCGCTGGCACCTTTGCTGTGGCAGCAAAAGATGGACGTTTGTCTTTTTTGCTCTAGAGGATGCCGAAAGCGAAAAAAGGTGCTTTTGAGGATGGAGTCCGCAGGAAAGTAGAGAGGGCCAAATTGTCTGGGGCATTTGAAAGGGTTCCAGGAGGCAGTGAGAACCAGCATTACTTTTCCCCGCTGGCACCTTTGCTGTGGCAGCAAAAGCTGGATGTTTGTCTTTTTTGCTCCTGAAGTTGCCGAAAGTGAAAAAAGGCGCTTTTGAGGATAGAGTCCGCAGGAAAGCAGAGAGGGCCAAATTGTCTGGGGCATTTGAAGGGGTTCCAGGAGGCAGTGAGAACCAGCATTACTTTTCGCCGCTGGCACCTTTGCTGTGGCAGCAAAATATGGACGTTTGTCTTTTTTGCTCTAGAGGATGCCGAAAGCGAAAAAAGGTGCTTTTGAGGATGGAGTCCGCAGGAAAGTAGAGAGGGCCAAATTGTCTGTGGCATTTGAAAGGGTTCCAGGAGGCAGTGAGAACCAGCATTACTTTTCCCCGCTGGCACCTTTGCTGTGGCAGCAAAAGCTGGACATTTGTCTTTTTTGCTCCTGAGGATGCCGAAAGCGAAAACAGGTGCTTTTGAGGATGGAGTCCGCAGGAAAGCAGAGAGGGCCAAATTGTCTGGGGCATTTGAAAGGGTTCCAGGAGGCAGTGAGAACCAGCATTACTTTTCCCCGGTGGCACCTTTCCTGTGGCAGCAAAAGCTGGACGTTTGTCTTTTTTGCTCTGGAGGATGCCGAAAGCGAAAAAAGGTGCTTTTGAGGATGGAGTCCGCAGGAAAGTAGAGAGGGCCAAATTGTCTGGGGCATTTGAAAGGGTTCCAGGAGGCAGTGAGAACCAGCATTACTTTTCCCCGCTGGCACCTTTGCTGTGGCAGCAAAAGCTGGATGTTTGTCTTTTTTGCTCCTGAAGTTGCCGAAAGCGAAAACAGGTGCTTTTGAGGATGGAGTCCGCAGGAAAGCAGAGAGGGCCAAATTGTCTGGGGCATTTGAAAGGGTTCCAGGAGGCAGTGAGAACCAGCATTACTTTTCCCCGGTGGCACCTTTGGTGTGGCAGCAAAAGCTGGAATTTGTCTTTTTTGCTCCTGAGGATGCCGAAAGCGAAAACAGGTGCTTTTGAGGATGGAGTCCGCAGGAAAGCAGAGAGGGCCAAATTGTCTGGGGCATTTGAAAGAGTTCCAGGAGGCAGTGAGAACCAGCATTACTTTTCCCCGCTGGCACCTTTGCTGTGGCAGCAAAACCTGGACGTTTGTCTTTTTTGCTCCGGAGGCTGCCGAAAGCGAAAACAGGTGCTTTTGAGAATGGAGTCCGCAGGAAAGAAGAGAGGGCCAAATTGTCTGGGGCATTTGAAAGGGTTCCAGGAGGCAGTGAGAACCAGCATTACTTTTGCCCGCTGGCACCTTTGCTGTGGCAGGAAAACCTGGACGTTTGTCTTTTTTGCTCCTGAGGTTTCCGAAAGCGAAAACACGTGCTTTTGAGGATGGAGTCCGCAGGAAAGCAGAGAGGGCCAAATTGTCTGTGGCATTTGAAGAGGTTCCAGGAGGCAATGAGGACCAGCATAACTTTCCCCGCTGGCACCTTTGCTGTGGCAGCAAAACCTGGACGTTTGTCTTTTTTGCTCCTGAGGTTGACGAAAGCGAAAGCAGGTACTTTTGAGGATGGAGTCCGCAGGAAAGCAGAGAGGGCCAAATTGTCTGTGGCATTTGAAGAGGTTCCAGGAGGTGTGAGAACCAGCATTACTTTTGCCCGCTGGCACCTTTGCTGTGGCAGGAAAACCTGCACGTTTGTCTTTTTTGCTCCGGAGGCTGCCGAAAGCGAAAACAGGTGCTTTTGAGGATGGAGTCCGCAGGAAAGCAGAGAGGGCCAAATTGTCTGTGGCATTTGAAGAGGTTCCAGGAGGCAATGAGGACCAGCATCACTTTTCCCCGCTGGCACCTTTGCTGTGGCAGCAAAAGCTGGACGTTTGTCTTTTTACCACCGGAGGGCGGCGAAAGTGAAAAAAGGCGCTTTTGAGGATGGAGTCCGCAGGAAAGCAGAGAGGGCCAAATGGTCTGGGGCATTTGGAGGGGTTCCAGGAGGCAGTGAGAACCAGCATTACTTTTCCCCGCTGGCACCTTTGCTGTGGCAGCAAAAGCTGGACGTTTGTCTTTTTTGCTCCGGAGGCTGCCGAAAGCGAAAACAGGTGCTTTTGACGATGGAGTCCGCAGGAAAGCAGAGAGGGCCAAATTGTCTGTGGCATTTGAAAGGGTTCCAGGAGGCAGTGAGAACCAGCATTACTTTTGCCCGCTGGCACCTTTGCTGTGGCAGCAAAAGCTGGACGTTTGTCTTTTTTGCTCCGGAGGTTGCCGAAAGCGAAAACAGGTGCGTTTGAGGATGGAGTCCGCAGGAAAGCAGAGAGGGCCAAATAGTCTGGGGCATTTGAAAGAGTTCCAGGAGGCAGTGAGAACCAGCAGTACTTTTCCCCGCTGGCACCTTTGATGTGGCAGCAAAACGTGGACGTTTGTCTTTTTTGCTCCGGAGGTTGCCGAAAGCGAAAACAGGTGCTTTTGAGGATGGAGTCCGCAGGAAAGCAGAGAGGGCCAAATTGTCTGGGGCATTTGAAAGGGTTTTAGGAGGCAGTGAGAACCAGCATTACTTTTCCCCGCTGGCATCTTTGCTGTGGCAGCAAAACCTGGACGTTTGTCTTTTTTGCTCCTGAGGTTGCCGAAAGCGAAAACAGGTGCTTTTGAGGATGGAGTCCGCAGGAAAGAAGAGAGGGCCAAATTGTCTGTGGCATTTGAAAGAGTTCTAGGAGGTAGTGAGAACCAGCATTACTTTTCCCCGCTGGCACCTTTGCTGTGGCAGCAAAAGCTGGACGTTTGTCTTTTTTGCTCCGCAGGCTGCCGAAAGCGAAAACAGGTGCTTTTGAGGATGGAGTCCGCAGGAAAGCAGAGAGGGCCAAATTGTCTGGGGCATTTGAAGAGGTTCCAGGAGGCAATGAGGACCAGCATCACTTTTCCCCGCTGGCACCTTTGCTGTGGCAGGAAAAGCTGGACGTTTGTCTTTTTACCACCGGAGGGCGGCGAAAGTGAAAAAAGGCGCTTTTGAGGATAGAGCCTGCAGGAAAGCAGAGAGGGCCAAATTGTCTGGGGCATTTGAAAGGGTTTCAGGAGGCACTGAGAACCAGCATTACTTTTCCCCGCTGGCACCTTTGCTGTGGCAGCAAAAGCTGGACGTTTGTCTTTTTTGCTCCTGAGGATGCCAAAAGCGAAAAGAGGTGCTTTTGAGGATGGAGTCCGCAGGAAAGCAGAGAGGGCCAAATAGTCTGGGGCATTTGAAAGAGTTCCAGGAGGCAGATAGAACCAGCATTACTTTTCCCGGCTGGCATCTTTGCTGTGGCAGCAAAACCTGGACGTTTGTCTTTTTTGCTCCGGAGGTTGCCGAAAGTGAAAACAGGTGCTTTTGAGGAAGGAGTCCGCAGGAAAGCAGAGAGGGCCAAATTGTCTGTGGCATTTGAAGAGGTTCCAGGACGCAGTGAGAACCAGCATTACTTTTCCCCGCTGGCATCTTTGCTGTGGCAGCAAAATCTGGACGTTTGTCTTTTTTGCTCCGGAGGCTGCCGAAAGCGAAAACAGGTGCTTTTGAGGAAGGAGTCCGCAGGAAAGCAGAGAGGGCCAAATTGTCTGTGGCATTTGAAAGGGTTCCAGGAGGCAGTGAGAACCAGCATTAGTTTTCCCCGCTGGCACCTTTGCTGTGGCAGCAAAACCTGGACGTTTGTCTTTTTTGCTCTGGAGGCTGCCGAAAGCGAAAACAGGTGCTTTTGAGGATGGAGTCCGCAGGAAAGCAGAGAGGGCCAAATTGTCTGGGGCATTTGAAAGAGTTTCAGGAGGCAGTGAGAACCAGCATTACTTTTCCCGGCTGGCACCTTTGCTGTGGCAGCAAAACCTGGACGTTTGTTTTTTTCCTCCGGAGGCTGCCGAAAGCGAAAACAGGTGCTTTTGAGGATGGAGTCCGCAGGAAAGCAGAGAGGGCCAAATTGTCTGGGGCATTTGAAAGGGTTCCAGGAGGCAGTGAGAACCAGCATTAGTTTTCCCCGCTGGCACCTTTGCTGTGGCAGCAAAAGCTGGACGTTTGTCTTTTTTGCTCCTGAGGTTGCCGAAAGCGAAAACAGGTGCTTTTGAGGATGGAGTCCGCAGGAAAGCAGAGAGGGCCAAATTGTCTGTGGCTTTTGAAGAGGTTCCAGGAGGTAATGAGGACCAGCATTACTTTTCCCCGCTGGCACCTTTGCTGTGGCAGCAAAAGCTGGACGTTTGTCTTTTTTGCTCCGGAGGCTGCCGAAAGCGAAAACAGGTGCTTTTGAGGATGGAGTCCGCAGGAAAGCAGAGAAGGCCAAATTGTCTGGGGCATTTGAAAGGGTTCCAGGAGGCAGTGAGAACCAGCATTACTTTTCCCCGCTGGCACCTTTGCTGTGGCAGCAAAAGCTGGACGTTTGTCTTTTTTGCTCTTGACGTTGCCGAAAGCGAAAACAGGTGCTTTTGAGGATGGAGTCCGCAGGAAAGCAGAGAGGGCCAAATTGTCTGGGGCATTTGAAAGGGTTCCAGGAGGCAGTGAGAACCAGCATTACTTTTCCCCGCTGGCACCTTTGCTGTGGCAGCAAAAGCTGGACGTTTGTCTTTTTTGCTCCTGAGGTTGCCGAAAGCGAAAAGAGGTGCTTTTGAGGAGGGACTCCGCAGGAAAGCAGAGAGGGCCAAATTGTCTGGGGCATTTGAAAGGGTTCCAGGAGGCAGTGAGAACCAGCATTACTTTTCCCCGCTGGCACCTTTGCTGTGGCAGCAAAACCTGGACGTTTGTCTTTTTTGCTCCGGAGGTTGCCGAAAGCGAAAACAGGTGCTTTTGAGGATGGAGTCCGCAGGAAAGCAGAGAGGGCCAAATTGTCTAGGGCATTTGAAAGAGTTCCAGGAGGCAGTGAGAACCAGCATTACTTTTCCCGGCTGGCACCTTTGCTGTGGCAGCAAAACCTGGACGTTTGTCTTTTTTGCTCCGGAGGCTGCCGAAAACGAAAACAGGTGCTTTTGAGGATGGAGTCCGCAGGAAAGCAGAGAGGGCCAAATTGTCTGGGGCATTTGAAAAGGGTTCCAGGAGGCAGTGAGAACCAGCATTACTTTTGCCCGCTGGCACCTTTGCTGTGGCAGCAAAACCTGGACGTTTGTCTTTTTTGCTCTAGAGGCTGCCGAAAGCGAAAAAAGGTGCTTTTGAGGATGGAGTCCGCAGGAAAGCAGAGAGGGCCAAATTGTCTGTGGCATTTGAAGAGGTTCCAGGACGCAGTGAGAACCAGCATTACTTTTCGCCGCTGGCACCTTTGCTGTGGCAGCAAAACCTGGACGTTTGTCTTTTTTGCTCCGGAGGCTGCCGAAAGCGAAAACAAGTGCTTTTGAGGATGGAGTCCGCAGGAAAGCAGACAGGGCCAAATTGTCTGTGGCATTTGAAAGAGTTCTAGGAGGTAGTGAGAACCAGCATTACTTTTCCCCGCTGGCACCTTTGCTGTGGCAGCAAAACCTGGACGTTTGTCTTTTTTGCTCCGGAGGCTGCCGAAAGCGAAAACAGGTGCTTTTGAAGATGCAGTCCGCAGGAAAGCAGAGAGGGCCAAATTGTCTGGGGCATTTGAAAGGGTTCCAGGAGGCAGTGAGAACCAGCATTACTTTTCCCCGCTGGCACCTCTGCTGTGGCAGCAAAAGCTGGACGTTTGTCTTTTTTGCTCCTGAGGCTGCCGAAAGCGAAAACAGGTGCTTTTGAGGATGGAGTCCGCAGGAAAGAAGAGAGGGCCAAATTGTCTGTGGCATTTGAAAGAGTTCTAGGAGGTAGTGAGAACCAGCATTACTTTTCCCCGCTGGCACCTTTGCTGTGGCAGCAAAAGCTGGACGTTTGTCTTTTTTGCTTTGGAGGCTGCCGAAAGCGAAAACAGGTGCTTTTAAGGATGGAGTCCGCAGGAAAGCAGAGAGGGCCAAATTGTCTGGGGCATTTGAAAGAGTTCCAGGAGGTAGTGAGAACCAGCATTACTTTTCCCGGCTGGCACCTTTGCTGTGGCAGCAAAACCTGGACGTTTGTCTTTTTTGCTCTGGAGGCTGCCGAAAGCGAAAAGAGGTGCTTTTGAGGATGGAGTCCGCAGGAAAGCAGAGAGGGCCAAATTGTCTGGGGCATTTGAAAGGGTTCCAGGAGGTAGTGAGAACCAGCATTACTTTTCCCGGCTGGCACCTTTGCTGTGGCAGCAAAACCTGGACGTTTGTCTTTTTTGCTCCGGAGGCTGCCGAAAGCGAAAACAGGTGCTTTTGAGGATGGAGTCCGCAGGAAAGCAGAGAGGGCCAAATTGTCTGGGGCATTTGAAAGGGTTCCAGGAGGCAGTGAGAACCAGCATTACTTTTCCCCGCTGGCACCTCTGCTGTGGCAGCAAAAGCTGGACGTTTGTCTTTTTTGCTCCTGAGGATGCCGAAAGCGAAAACAGGTGCTTTTGAGGATGGAGTCCGCAGGAAAGCAGAGAGGGCCAAATTCTCTGGGGCATTTGAAAGAGTTCTAGGAGGTAGTAAGAACCAGCATTACTTTTCCCCCTGGCATCTTTGCTGTGGCAGCAAAAGCTGGACGTTTGTCTTTTTTGCTTTGGAGGCTGCCGAAAGCGAAAACAGGTGCTTTTGAGGATGGAGTCCGCAGGAAAGCAGAGAGGGCCGAATTGTCTGGGGCATTTGAAAGAGTTCCAGGAGGTAGTGAGAACCAGCATTACTTTTCCCGGCTGGCACCTTTGCTGTGGCAGCAAAAGCTGGACGTTTGTCTTTTTTGCTCTGGAGGCTGCCGAAAGCGAAAACAGGTGCTTTTGAGGATGGAGTCCACAGGAAAGCAGAGAGGGCCAAATTGTCTGTGGCATTTGAAGAGGTTCCAGGAGGCAATGAGGACCAGCATAACTTTTCCCCGCTGGCACCTTTGCTGTGGCAGCAAAACCTGGACGTTTGTCTTTTTTGCTCTGGAGGCTGCCGAAAGCGAAAACAGGTGCTTTTGAGGATGGAGTCCGCAGGAAAGCAGAGAGGGCCAAATTGTCTGGGGCATTTGAAGAGGTTCCAGGAGGCAGTGAGAACCAGCATTACTTTTCCCGGCTGGCACCTTTGCTGTGGCAGCAAAAGCTGGACGTTTGTCTTTTTTGCTCCGGAGGCTGCCGAAAGCGAAAACAGGTGCTTTTGAGGATGGAGTCCGCAGGAAAGCAGAGAGGGCCAAATTGTCTGTGGCATTTGAAAGAGTTCTAGGAGGTAGTGAGAACCAGCATTACTTTTCCCCGCTGGCACCTTTGCTGTGGCAGCAAAAGCTGGACATTTGTCTTTTTTGCTCCGGAGGCTGCCGAAAGCGAAAACAGGTGCTTTTGAGGATGGAGTCCGCAGGAAAGCAGAGAGGGCCAAATTGTCTGTGGCATTTGAAAGGGTTCCAGGAGGCAGTGAGAACCAGCATTACTTTTCCCCGCTGGCACCTCTGCTGTGGCAGCAAAAGCTGGACGTTTGTCTTTTTTGCTCCTGAGGATGCCGAAAGCGAAAACAGGTGCTTTTGAGGATGGAGTCCGCAGGAAAGCAGAGAGGGCCGAATTGTCTGGGGCATTTGAAAGAGTTCCAGGAGGTAGTGAGAACCAGCATTACTTTTCCCGGCTGGCACCTTTGCTGTGGCAGCAAAAGCTGGACGTTTGTCTTTTTTGCTCTGGAGGCTGCCGAAAGCGAAAACAGGTGCTTTTGAGGATGGAGTCCGCAGGAAAGCAGAGAGGGCCAAATTGTCTGGGGCATTTGAAAGAGTTCCAGGAGGCAGTGAGAACCAGCATTACTTTTCCCGGCTGGCACCTTTGCTGTGGCAGCAAAAGCTGGACGTTTGTCTTTTTTGCTCCGGAGGTTGCCGAAAGCGAAAACAGGTGCTTTTGAGGATGGAGTCCGCAGGAAAGCAGAGAGGGCCAAATTGTCTGGGGCATTTGAAAGAGTTCCAGGAGGCAGTGAGAACCAGCATTACTTTTCCCCGCTGGCACCTCTGCTGTGGCAGCAAAAGCTGGACGTTTGTCTTTTTTGCTCCTGAGGATGCCGAAAGCGAAAACAGGTGCTTTTGAGGATGGAGTCCGCAGGAAAGCAGAGAGGGCCAAATTGTCTGGGGCATTTGAAAGAGTTCCAGGAGGCAGTGAGAACCAGCATTACTTTTCCCCGCTGGCACCTCTCCTGTGGCAGAAAAAGCTGGACGTTTGTCTTTTTTGCTCCTGAGGTTGCCGAAAGCGAAAAGAGGTGCTTTTGAGGATGGAGTCCGCAGGAAAGCAGAGAGGGCCAAATTGTCTGTGGTTTTTGAAGAGGTACCAGGAGGCAATGAGGACCAGCATTACTTTTCCCCGCTGGCAAATTTGCTGTGGCAGCAAAAGCTGGACGTTTGTCTTTTTTGCTCTGGAGGCTGCCGAAAGCGAAAACAGGTGCTTTTGAGGATGGAGTCCGCAGAAAAGCAGAGAGGGCCAAATTGTCTGGGGCATTTGAAAGGGTTCCAGGAGGCAGTGAGAACCAGCATTACTTTTCCCCGCTGGCACCTTTGCTGTGGCAGCAAAAGCTGGACGTTTGTCTTTTTTGCTCCTGAGGATGCCGAAAGTGAAAACAGGTGCTTTTAAGGATGAAGTCCGCAGGAAAGCAGAGAGGGCCAAATTGTCTGGGGCATTTGAAAGAGTTCCAGGAGGCAATGAGAACCAGCATTACTTTTCCCCGCTGGCACCTTTGCTGTGGCAGCAAAAGCTGGACGTTTGTCTTTTTTGCTCCGGAGGCTGCCGAAAACGAAAACAGGTGCTTTTGAGGATGGAGTCCGCAGGAAAGCAGAGAGGGCCAAATTGTCTGGGGCATTTGAAAAGGGTTCCAAGAGGCAGTGAGAACCAGCATTACTTTTGCCCGCTGGCACCTTTGCTGTGGCAGGAAAACCTGGACGTTTGTCTTTTTTGCTCCTGAGGTTTCCGAAAGCGAAAACAGGTGCTTTTGAGGATGGAGTCCGCAGGAAAGCAGAGAGGGCCAAATTGTCTGTGGCATTTGAAGAGGTTCCAGGAGGCAGTGAGAACCAGCATTACTTTTGCCCGCTGGCACCTTTGCTGTGGCAGGAAAACCTGGACGTTTGTCTTTTTTGCTCTGGAGGCTGCCGAAAGCGAAAACAGGTGCTTTTGAGGATGGAGTCCGCAGGAAAGCAGAGAGGGCCAAATTGTCTGGGGCATTTGAAAGGGTTCCAGGAGGCAGTGAGAACCAGCATTACTTTTCCCCGCTGGCACCTCTGCTGTGGCAGCAAAAGCTGGACGTTTGTCTTTTTTGCTCCTGAGGATGCCGAAAGCGAAAACAGGTGCTTTTGAGGATGGAGTCCGCAGGAAAGCAGAGAGGGCCGAATTGTCTGGGGCATTTGAAAGAGTTCCAGGAGGTAGTGAGAACCAGCATTACTTTTCCCGGCTGGCACCTTTGCTGTGGCAGCAAAAGCTGGACGTTTGTCTTTTTTGCTCTGGAGGCTGCCGAAAGCGAAAACAGGTGCTTTTGAGGATGGAGTCCGCAGGAAAGCAGAGAGGGCCAAATTGTCTGGGGCATTTGAAGAGGTTCCAGGAGGCAATGAGGACCAGCATAACTTTTCCCCGCTGGCACCTTTGCTGTGGCAGCAAAACCTGGACGTTTGTCTTTTTTGCTCTGGAGGCTGCCGAAAGCGAAAACAGGTGCTTTTGAGGATGGAGTCCGCAGGAAAGCAGAGAGGGCCAAATTGTCTGGGGCATTTGAAAGAGTTCCAGGAGGCAGTGAGAACCAGCATTACTTTTCCCGGCTGGCACCTTTGCTGTGGCAGCAAAAGCTGGACGTTTGTCTTTTTTGCTCCGGAGGTTGCCGAAAGCGAAAACAGGTGCTTTTGAGGATGGAGTCCGCAGGAAAGCAGAGAGGGCCAAATTGTCTGGGGCATTTGAAAGAGTTCCAGGAGGCAGTGAGAACCAGCATTACTTTTCCCCGCTGGCACTTCTGCTGTGGCAGCAAAAGCTGGACGTTTGTCTTTTTTGCTCCTGAGGATGCCGAAAGCGAAAACAGGTGCTTTTGAGGATGGAGTCCGCAGGAAAGCAGAGAGGGCCAAATTGTCAGGGGCATTTGAAAGAGTTCCAGGAGGCAGTGAGAACCAGCATTACTTTTCCCCGCTGGCACCTCTCCTGTGGCAGAAAAAGCTGGACGTTTGTCTTTTTTGCTCCTGAGGTTGCCTAAAGCGAAAAGAGGTGCTTTTGAGGATGGAGTCCGCAGGAAAGCAGAGAGGGCCAAATTGTCTGTGGTTTTTGAAGAGGTACCAGGAGGCAATGAGGACCAGCATTACTTTTCCCCGCTGGCAAATTTGCTGTGGCAGCAAAAGCTGGACGTTTGTCTTTTTTGCTCTGGAGGCTGCCGAAAGCGAAAACAGGTGCTTTTGAGGATGGAGTCCGCAGAAAAGCAGAGAGGGCCAAATTGTCTGGGGCATTTGAAAGGGTTCCAGGAGGCAGTGAGAACCAGCATTACTTTTCCCCGCTGGCACCTTTGCTGTGGCAGCAAAAGCTGGACGTTTGTCTTTTTTGCTCCTGAGGATGCCGAAAGTGAAAACAGGTGCTTTTAAGGATGAAGTCCGCAGGAAAGCAGAGAGGGCCAAATTGTCTGGGGCATTTGAAAGAGTTCCAGGAGGCAATGAGAACCAGCATTACTTTTCCCCGCTGGCACCTTTGCTGTGGCAGCAAAAGCTGGACGTTTGTCTTTTTTGCTCCGGAGGCTGCCGAAAACGAAAACAGGTGCTTTTGAGGATGGAGTCCGCAGGAAAGCAGAGAGGGCCAAATTGTCTGGGGCATTTGAAAAGGGTTCCAGGAGGCAGTGAGAACCAGCATTACTTTTGCCCGCTGGCACCTTTGCTGTGGCAGGAAAACCTGGACGTTTGTCTTTTTTGCTCCTGAGGTTGCCGAAAGCGAAAACAGGTGCTTTTGAGGATGGAGTCCGCAGGAAAGCAGAGAGGGCGAAATTGTCTGTGGCATTTGAAGAGGTTCCAGGACGCAGTGAGAACCAGCATTACTTTTCCCCGCTGGCACCTTTGCTGTGGCAGCAAAAGCTGGACGTTTGTCTTTTTTGCTCCGGAGGTTGCCGAAAGCGAAAACAGGTGCTTTTGAGGATGGAGTCCGCAGGAAAGCAGAGAGGGCCAAATTGTCTGGGGCATTTGAAAGAGTTCTAGGAGGTAGTGAGAACCAGCATTACTTTTCCCCGCTGGCACCTTTGCTGTGGCAGCAAAAGCTGGACGTTTGTCTTTTTTGCTCCGGAGGCTGCCGAAAGCGAAAACAGGTGCTTTTGAAGATGCAGTCCGCAGGAAAGCAGAGAGGGCCAAATTGTCTGGGGAATTTGAAAGGGTTCCAGGAGGCAGTGAGAACCAGCATTACTTTTCCCCGCTGGCACCTCTGCTGTGGCAGCAAAAGCTGGACGTTTGTCTTTTTTGCTTTGGAGGCTGCCGAAAGCGAAAACAGGTGCTTTTGAGGATGGAGTCCGCAGGAAAGCAGAGAGGGCCAAATTGTCTGGGGCATTTGAAGAGGTTCCAGGACGCAGTGAGAACCAGCATTACTTTTCGCCGCTGGCACCTTTGCTGTGGCAGCAAAACCTGGACGTTTGTCTTTTTTGCTCTGGAGGCTGCCGAAAGCGAAAACAGGTGCTTTTGAGGATGGAGTCCGCAGGAAAGCAGAGAGGGCCAAATTGTCTGTGGCATTTGAAAGAGTTCTAGGAGGTAGTGAGAACCAGCATTACTTTTCCCCGCTGGCACCTTTGCTGTGGCAGCAAAAGCTGGACGTTTGTCTTTTTTGCTCCGGAGGCTGCCGAAAGCGAAAACAGGTGATTTTGAGGATGGAGTCCGCAGGAAAGCAGAGAGGGCCAAATTGTCTGGGGCATTTGAAAGGGTTCCAGGAGGCAGTGAGAACCAGCATTACTTTTCCCCGCTGGCACCTCTGCTGTGGCAGCAAAAGCTGGACGTTTGTCTTTTTTGCTCCTGAGGATGCCGAAAGCGAAAACAGGTGCTTTTGAGGATGGAGTCCGCAGGAAAGCAGAGAGGGCCGAATTGTCTGGGGCATTTGAAAGAGTTCTAGGAGGTAGTGAGAACCAGCATTACTTTTCCCCGCTGGCACCTTTGCTGTGGCAGCAAAAGCTGGACGTTTGTCTTTTTTGCTCCAGAGGTTGCCGAAAGCGAAAACAGGTGCTTTTGAGGATGGAGTCCGCAGGAAAGCAGAGAGGGCCAAATTGTCTGGGGCATTTGAAGAGGTTCCAGGAGGCAATGAGGACCAGCATAACTTTTCCCCGATGGCACCTTTGCTGTGGCAGCAAAAGCTGGACGTTTGTCTTTTTACCACCGGAGGGCGCCGAAAGTGAAAAAAGGCGCTTTTGAGGATAGAGTCCGCAGGAAAGCAGAGAGGGCCAAATGGTCTGGGGCATTTGAAGAGGTTCCAGGAGGGAGTGAGAACCAGCATTACTTTTCGCCGCTGGCACCTTTGCTGTGGCAGCAAAAGCTGGACGTTTGTCTTTTTTGCTCTGGAGGCTGCCGAAAGCGAAAACAGGTTCTTTTGAGGATGGAGTCCGCAGGAAAGTAGACAGGGCCAAATTGTCTGTGGCATTTGAAAGGGTTCCAGGAGGCAGTGAGAACCAGCATTACTTTTCCAGGCTGGCACCTTTGCTGTGGCAGCAAAACCTGGACGTTTTTCTTTTTTGCTCCGGAAATTGCCGAAAGCAAAAACAGGTGCTTTTGAGGATGGAGTCCGCAGGAAAGCAGAGAGGGCCAAATTGTCTGAGGCATTTGAAGAGGTTCCAGGAGGCAATGAGGACCAGCGTTACTTTTCCTAGCTGGCACATTTGCTGTGGCAGCAAAAGCTGGACGTTTGTCTTTTTACAACCGGAGGGCGCCGAAAGTGAAAAAAGGCGCTTTTGAGGATGGAGTCCGCAGGAAAGCAGAGAGGGCCAAATGGTCTGGGGCATTTGAAGGGGTTCCAGGAGGCAGTGAGAACCAGCATTACTTTTCCCCGCTGGCACCTCTGCTGTGGCAGCAAAAGCTGGACGTTTGTCTTTTTTGCTCCTGAGGATGCCGAAAGCGAAAACAGGTGCTTTTGAGGATGGAGTCCGCAGGAAAGCAGAGAGGGCCAAATTGTCAGGGGCATTTGAAAGAGTCCCAGGAGGCAGCGAGAACCAGCATTACTTTTCCCCGCTGGCACCTCTGCTGTGGCAGAAAAACCTGGACGTTTGTCTTTTTTGCTCCTGAGGTTGCCGAAAGCGAAAAGAGGTGCTTTTGAGGATGGAGTCCGCAGGAAAGCAGAGAGGGCCAAATTGTCTGTGGTTTTTGAAGAGGTTCCAGGAGGCAATGAGGACCAGCATTACTTTTCCCCGCTGGCAAATTTGCTGTGGCAGCAAAAGCTGGACGTTTGTCTTTTTTGCTCTGGAGGCTGCCGAAAGCGAAAACAGGTGCTTTTGAGGATGGAGTCCGCAGAAAAGCAGAGAGGGCCAAATTGTCTGGGGCATTTGAAAGGGTTCCAGGAGGCAGTGAGAACCAGCATTACTTTTCCCCGCTGGCACCTTTGCTGTGGCAGCAAAACCTGGACGTTTGTCTTTTTTGCTCCTGAGGATGCCGAAAGTGAAAACAGGTGCTTTTAAGGATGAAGTCTGCAGGAAAGCAGAGAGGGCCAAATTGTCTGGGGCATTTGAAAGAGTTCCAGGAGGCAATGAGAACCAGCATTACTTTTCCCCGCTGGCACCTCTGCTGTGGCAGCAAAAGCTGGACGTTTGTCTTTTTTGCTCCGGAGGCTGCCGAAAGCGAAAACAGGTGCTTTTGAGGATGGAGTCTGCAGGAAAGCAGAGAGGGCCAAATTGTCTGTGGCATTTGAAGAGGTTCCAGGAGGCAATGAGGACCAGCATTACTTTTCCCCGATGGCACCTTTGCTGTGGCAGCAAAAGCTGGACGTTTGTCTTTTTACCACCGGAGGGCGCCGAAAGTGAAAAAAGGCGCTTTTGAGGATAGAGTCCGCAGGAAAGCAGAGAGGGCCAAATGGTCTGGGGCATTTTAAGAGGTTCCAGGAGGCAGTGAGAACCAGCATTACTTTTCCCCGCTGGCACCTTTGCTGTGGCAGCAAAAGCTGGACGTTTGTCTTTTTTGCTCTGGAGGCTGCCGAAAGCGAAAACAGGTTCTTTTGAGGATGGAGTCCGCAGGAAAGTAGACAGGGCCAAATTGTCTGTGGCATTTGAAAGGGTTCCAGGAGGCAGTGAGAACCAGCATTACTTTTCCAGGCTGGCACCTTTGCTGTGGCAGCAAAACCTGGACGTTTTTCTTTTTTGCTCCGGAAATTGCCGAAAGCGAAAACAGGTGCTTTTGAGGATGGAGTCCGCAGGAAAGCAGAGAGGGCCAAATTGTCTGAGGCATTTGAAGAGGTTCCAGGAGGCAATGAGGACCAGCGTTACTTTTCCTAGCTGGCACATTTGCTGTGGCAGCAAAAGCTGGACGTTTGTCTTTTTTGCTCTGGAGGCTGCCGAAAGCGAAAACAGGTGCTTTTGAGGATGGAGTCCGCAGGAAAGCAGAGAGGGCCAAATTGTCTGTGGCATTTGAAAGAGTTCCAGGAGGCAGTGAGAACCAGCATTACTTTTCCCCGGTGGCACCTTTGCTGTGGCAGCAAAACCTGGACGTTTGTCTTTTTTGCTCCGGAGGCTGCCGAAAGCGAAAACAGGTGCTTTTGAAGATGCAGTCCGCAGGAAAGCAGAGAGGGCCAAATTGTCTGGGGCATTTGAAAGGGTTCCAGGAGGCAGTGAGAACCAGCATTACTTTTCCCCGCTGGCACCTCTGCTGTGGCAGCAAAAGCTGGACGTTTGTCTTTTTTGCTCCTGAGGCTGCCGAAAGCGAAAACAGGTGCTTTTGAGGATGGAGTCCGCAGGAAAGAAGAGAGGGCCAAATTGTCTGTGGCATTTGAAAGAGTTCGAGGAGGTAGTGAGAACCAGCATTACTTTTCCTTGCTGGCACCTTTGCTGTGGCAGCAAAAGCTGGACGTTTGTCTTTTTTGCTTTGGAGGCTGCCGACAGCGAAAACAGGTGCTTTTAAGGATGGAGTCCGCAGGAAAGCAGAGAGGGCCAAATTGTCTGGGGCATTTGAAAGAGTTCCAGGAGGTAGTGAGAACCAGCATTACTTTTCCCCGCTGGCACCTTTGCTGTGGCAGCAAACCTGGACGTTTGTCTTTTTTGCTCTGGAGGCTGCCAAAAGCGAAAACAGGTGCTTTTGAGGATGGAGTCCGCAGGAAAGCAGAGAGGGCCAAATTGTCTGGGGCATTTGAAAGGGTTCCAGGAGGTAGTGAAAACCAGCATTACTTTTCCCGGCTGGCACCTTTGCTGTGGCAGCAAAACCTGGACGTTTGTCTTTTTTGCTCCGGAGGCTGCCGAAAGCGAAAACAGGTGCTTTTGAGGATGGAGTCCGCAGGAAAGCAGAGAGGGCCAAATTGTCTGGGGCATTTGAAGAGGTTCCAGGACGCAGTGAGAACCAGCATTACTTTTCGCCGCTGGCACCTTTGCTGTGGCAGCAAAACCTGGACGTTTGTCTTTTTTGCTCTGGAGGCTGCCAAAAGCGAAAACAGGTGCTTTTGAGGATGGAGTCCGCAGGAAAGCAGAGAGGGCCAAATTGTCTGGGGCATTTGAAAGAGTTCTAGGAGGTAGTGAGAACCAGCATTACTTTTGCCCGCTGGCACCTTTGCTGTGGCAGCAAAAGCTGGACGTTTGTCTTTTTTCCTCCGGAGGCTGCCGAAAGCGAAAACAGGTGCTTTTGAGGATGGAGTCCGCAGGAAAGCAGAGAGGGCCAAATTGTCTGGGGCATTTGAAAGGGTTCCAGGAGGCAGTGAGAACCAGCATTACTTTTCCCCGCTGGCACCTTTGCTGTGGCAGCAAAAGCTGGACGTTTGTCTTTTTTGCTGCGGAGGCTGCCGAAAGCGAAAACAGGTGCTTTTGAGGATGGAGTCCGCAGGAAAGCAGAGAGGGCCAAATTGTCTGGGGCATTTGAAAGGGTTCCAGGAGGCAGTGAGAACCAGCATTACTTTTCCCCGCTGGCACCTTTGCTGTGGCAGTAAAACCTGGACGTTTGTCTTTTTTGCTCTGGAGGCTGCCGAAAGCGAAAACAGGTGCTTTTGAGGATGGAGTCCGCAGGAAAGCAGAGAGGGCCAAATTGTCTGGGGCATTTGAAAGAGTTCCAGGAGGTAGTGAGAACCAGCATTACTTTTCCCGGCTGGCACCTTTGCTGTGGCAGCAAAAGCTGGACGTTTGTCTTTTTTGCTCTGGAGGCTGCCGAAAGCGAAAACAGGTGCTTTTGAGGATGGAGTCCGCAGGAAAGCAGAGAGGGCCAAATTGTCTGGGGCATTTGAAGAGGTTCCAGGAGGCAATGAGGACCAGCATAACTTTTCCCCGCTGGCACCTTTGCTGTGGCAGCAAAACCTGGACGTTTGTCTTTTTTGCTCTGGAGGCTGCCGAAAGCGAAAACAGGTGCTTTTGAGGATGGAGTCCGCAGGAAAGCAGAGAGGGCCAAATTGTCTGGGGCATTTGAAAGAGTTCCAGGAGGCAGTGAGAACCAGCATTACTTTTCCCGGCTGGCACCTTTGCTGTGGCAGCAAAAGCTGGACGTTTGTCTTTTTTGCTCCGGAGGTTGCCGAAAGCGAAAACAGGTGCTTTTGAGGATGGAGTCCGCAGGAAAGCAGAGAGGGCCAAATTGTCTGTGGCATTTGAAGAGGTTCCAGGACGCAGTGAGAACCGGCATTACTTTTCCCCGCTGGCACCTTTGCTGTGGCAGCAAAACCTGGACGTTTGTCTTTTTTGCTCTGGAGGCTGCCGAAAGCGAAAACAGGTGCTTTTGAGGATGGAGTCCGCAGGAAAGCAGAGAGGGCCAAATTGTCTGTGGCATTTGAAAGAGTTCTAGGAGGTAGTGAGAACCAGCATTACTTTTCCCCGCTGGCACCTTTGCTGTGGCAGCAAAAGCTGGACGTTTGTCTTTTTTGCTCCGGAGGCTGCCGAAAGCGAAAACAGGTGCTTTTGAGGATGGAGTCCGCAGGAAAGCAGAGAGGGCCAAATTGTCTGGGGCATTTGAAAGGGTTTCAGGAGGCAGTGAGAACCAGCATTACTTTTCCCCGCTGGCACCTCTGCTGTGGCAGCAAAAGCTGGACGTTTGTCTTTTTTGCTCCTGAGGATGCCGAAAGCGAAAACAGGTGCTTTTGAGGATGGAGTCCGCAGGAAAGCAGAGAGGGCCAAATTCTCTGGGGCATTTGAAAGAGTTCTAGGAGGTAGTAAGAACCAGCATTACTTTTCCCCCTGGCATCTTTGCTGTGGCAGCAAAAGCTGGACGTTTGTCTTTTTTGCTTTGGAGGCTGCCGAAAGCGAAAACAGGTGCTTTTGAGGATGGAGTCCGCAGGAAAGCAGAGAGGGCCGAATTGTCTGGGGCATTTGAAAGAGTTCCAGGAGGTAGTGAGAACCAGCATTACGTTTCCCGGCTGGCACCTTTGCTGTGGCAGCAAAAGCTGGACGTTTGTCTTTTTTGCTCTGGAGGCTGCCGAAAGCGAAAACAGGTGCTTTTGAGGATGGAGTCCGCAGGAAAGCAGAGAGGGCCAAATTGTCTGGGGCATTTGAAGAGGTTCCAGGAGGCAATGAGGACCAGCATAACTTTTCCCCGCTGGCACCTTTGCTGTGGCAGCAAAACCTGGACGTTTGTCTTTTTTGCTCTGGAGGCTGCCGAAAGCGAAAACAGGTGCTTTTGAGGATGGAGTCCGCAGGAAAGCAGAGAGGGCCAAATTGTCTGGGGCATTTTAAGGGGTTCCAGGAGGCAGTGAGAACCAGCATTACTTTTCCCCGCTGGCACCTTTGCTGTGGCAGCAAAAGCTGGACGTTTGTCTTTTTTGCTCCTGAGGATGCCGAAAGCGAAAACAGGTGCTTTTGAGGATGGAGTCCGCAGGAAAGCAGAGAGGGCCAAATTGTCTGGGGCATTTGAAAGAGTTCCAGGAGGCAGTGAGAACCAGCATTACTTTTCCCCGCTGGCACCTCTCCTGTTGCAGAAAAAGCTGGACGTTTGTCTTTTTTGCTCCTGAGGTTGCCGAAAGCGAAAAGAGGTGCTTTTGAGGATGGAGTCCGCAGGAAAGCAGAGAGGGCCGAATTGTCTGGGGCATTTGAAAGAGTTCCAGGAGGTAGTGAGAACCAGCATTACTTTTCCCCGCTGGCACCTTTGCTGTGGCAGCAAAACCTGGACGTTTGTCTTTTTTGCTCTGGAGGCTACCGAAAGCGAAAACAGGTGCTTTTGAGGATGGAGTCCGCAGGAAAGCAGAGAGGGCCAAATTGTCTGGGGCATTTGAAGAGGTTCCAGGAGGCAATGAGGACCAGCATAACTTTTCCCCGCTGGCACCTTTGCTGTGGCAGCAAAACCTGGACGTTTGTCTTTTTTGCTCTGGAGGCTGCCGAAAGCGAAAACAGGTGCTTTTGAGGATGGAGTCCGCAAGAAAGCAGAGAGGGCCAAACTGTCTGGGGCATTTGAAAGAGTTTCAGGAGGCAGTGAGAACCAGCATTACTTTTCCCGGCTGGCACCTTTGCTGTGGCAGCAAAAGCTGGACGTTTGTCTTTTTTGCTCCGGAGGTTGCCGAAAGCGAAAAGAGGTGCTTTTGAGGATGGAGTCCGCAGGAAAGCAGAGAGGGCCAAATTGTCTGTGGTTTTTGAAGAGGTTCCAGGAGGCAATGAGGACCAGCATCACTTTTCCCCGCTGGCAAATTTGCTGTGGCAGCAAAAGCTGGACGTTTGTCATTTTTGCTCTGGAGGCTGCCGAAAGCGAAAACAGGTGCTTTTGAGGATGGAGTCCGCAGAAAAGCAGAGAGGGCCAAATTGTCTGTGGCATTTGAAAGGGTTCCAGGAGGCAATGAGAACCAGCATTACTTTTCCCCGCTGGCACCTTTGCTGTGGCAGCAAAAGCTGGACGTTTGTCTTTTTTGCTCCGGAGGCTGCCGAAAGCGAAAACAGGTGCTTTTGAGGATGGAGTCCGCAGGAAAGCAGAGAGGGCCAAATTGTCTGTGGCATTTGAAGAGGTTCCAGGAGGCAATGAGGACCAGCATTACTTTTCCCCAATGGCACCTTTGCTGTGGCAGCAAGAGCTGGACGTTTGTCTTTTTACCACCGGAGGGCGCCGAAAGTGAAAAAAGGCGCTTTTGAGGATAGAGTCCGCAGGAAAGCAGAGAGGGCCAAATGGTCTGGGGCATTTGAAGAGGTTCCAGGATGCAGTGAGAACCAGCATTACTTTTCCCCGCTGGCACCTTTGCTGTGGCAGCAAAAGCTGGACGTTTGTCTTTTTTGCTCTGGAGGCTGCCGAAAGCGAAAACAGGTGCTTTTGAGGATGGAGTCCGCAGGAAAGTAGACAGGGCCAAATTGTCTGTGGCATTTGAAAGGGTTCCAGGAGGCAGTGAGAACCAGCATTACTTTTCCCGGCTGGCACCTTTGCTGTGGCAGCAAAACCTGGACGTTTGTCTTTTTGCTCCGGAAATTGCCGAAAGCGAAAACAGGTGCTTTTGAGGATGGTGTCCGCAGGAAAGCAGAGAGGGCCAAATTGTCTGTGGCATTTGAAGAGGTTCCAGGACGCAGTGAGAACCAGCATTACTTTTCCTAGCTGGAACATTTGCTGTGGCAGTAAAAGCTGGACGTTTGTCTTTTTTGCTCTGGAGGCTGCCGAAAGCGAAAACAGGTGCTTTTGAGGATGGAGTCCGCAGAAAAGCAGACAGGGCCAAATTGTCTGGGGCATTTGAAAGAGTTCTAGGAGGTAGTGAGAACCAGCATTACTTTTCCCCGCTGGCACCTTTGCTGTGGCAGCAAAACCTGGACGTTTGTCTTTTTTGCTTTGGAGGCTGCCGAAAGCGAAAACAGGTGCTTTTAAGGATGGAGTCCGCAGGAAAGCAGAGAGGGCCAAATTGTCTGGGGCATTTGAAAGAGTTCCAGGAGGTAGTGAGAACCAGCATTACTTTTCCCCGCTGGCACCTTTGCTGTGGCAGCAAAACCTGGACGTTTGTCTTTTTTGCTCTGGAGGCTGCCGAAAGCGAAAAGAGGTGCTTTTGAGGATGGAGTCCGCAGGAAAGCAGAGAGGGCCAAATTGTCTGGGGCATTTGAAAGGGTTCCAGGAGGTAGTGAGAACCAGCATTACTTTTCCCGGCTGGCACCTTTGCTGTGGCAGCAAAACCTGGACGTTTGTCTTTTTTGCTCCGGAGGCTGCCGAAAGCGAAAACAGGTGCTTTTGAGGATGGAGTCCGCAGGAAAGCAGAGAGGGCCAAATTGTCTGGGGCATTTGAAGAGGTTCCAGGACGCAGTGAGAACCAGCATTACTTTTCCCCGCTGGCACCTTTGCTGTGGCAGCAAAACCTGGACGTTTGTCTTTTTTGCTCTGGAGGCTGCCGAAAGCGAAAACAGGTGCTTTTGAGGATGGAGTCCGCAGGAAAGCAGAGAGGGCCAAATTGTCTGTGGCATTTGAAAGAGTTCTAGGAGGTAGTGAGAACCAGCATTACTTTTCCCCGCTGGCACCTTTGCTGTGGCAGCAAAACCTAGACGTTTGTCTTTTTTGCTCCGGAGGCTGCCGAAAGCGAAAACAGGTGCTTTTGAGGATGGAGTCCGCAGGAAAGCAGAGAGGGCCAAATTGTCTGGGGCATTTGAAAGGGTTCCAGGAGGCAGTGAGAACCAGCATTACTTTTCCCCGCTGGCACCTCTGCTGTGGCAGCAAAAGCTGGACGTTTGTTTTTTTTGCTCCTGAGGATGCCGAAAGCGAAAACAGGTGCTTTTGAGGATGGAGTCCGCAGGAAAGCAGAGAGGGCCAAATTGTCTGGGGCATTTGAAAGAGTTCTAGGAGGTAGTAAGAACCAGCATTACTTTTCCCCCTGGCATATTTGCTGTGGCAGCAAAAGCTGGACGTTTGTCTTTTTTGCTTTGGAGGCTGCCGAAAGCGAAAACAGGTGCTTTTGAGGATGGAGTCCGCAGGAAAGCAGAGAGGGCCGAATTGTCTGGGGCATTTGAAAGAGTTCCAGGAGGTAGTGAGAACCAGCATTACTTTTCCCCGCTGGCACCTTTGCTGTGGCAGCAAAAGCTGGACGTTTGTCTTTTTTGCTCCGGAGGTTGCCGAAAGCGAAAACAGGTGCTTTTGAGGATGGAGTCCGCAGGAAAGCAGAGAGGGCCAAATTGTCTGGGGCATTTGAAAGAGTTCCAGGAGGCAGTGAGAACCAGCATTACTTTTCCCCGCTGGCACCTCTGCTGTGGCAGCAAAAGCTGGACGTTTGTCTTTTTTGCTCCTGAGGATGCCGAAAGCGAAAACAGGTGCTTTTGAGGATGGAGTCCGCAGGAAAGCAGAGAGGGCCAAATTTTCTGTGGTTTTTGAAGAGGTTCCAGGAGGCAATGAGGACCAGCATTACTTTTCCCCGCTGGCAAATTTGCTGTGGCAGCAAAAGCTGGACGTTTGTCTTTTTTGCTCTGGAGGCTGCCGAAAGCGAAAACAGGTGCTTTTGAGGATGGAGTCCGCAGAAAAGCAGAGAGGGCCAAATTGTCTGTGGCATTTGAAAGGGTTCCAGGAGGCAGTAAGAACCAGCATTACTTTTCCCGGCTGGCACCTTTGCTGTGGCAGCAAAAGCTGGACGTTTGTCTTTTTCGCTCCTGAGGATGCCGAAAGTGAAAACAGGTGCTTTTAAGGATGAAGTCCGCAGGAAAGCAGAGAGGGCCAAATTGTCTGGGGCATTTGAAAGAGTTCCAGGAGGCAATGAGAACCAGCATTACTTTTCCCCGCTGGCACCTTTGCTGTGGCAGCAAAAGCTGGACGTTTGTCTTTTTTGCTCCGGAGGCTGCCGAAAGCGAAAACAGGTGCTTTTGAGGATGGAGTCCGCAGGAAAGCAGAGAGGGCCAAATTGTCTGTGGCATTTGAAGAGGTTCCAGGAGGCAATGAGGACCAGCATTACTTTTCCCCGATGGCACCTTTGCTGTGGCAGCAAAAGCTGGACGTTTGTCTTTTTACCACCGGAGGGCGCCGAAAGTGAAAAAAGGCGCTTTTGAGGATAGAGTCCGCAGGAAAGCAGAGAGGGCCAAATGGTCTGGGGCATTTGAAGAGGTTCCAGGAGGCAGTGAGAACCAGCATTACTTTTCCCCGCTGGCACCTTTGCTGTGGCAGCAAAACCTGGACGTTTGTCTTTTTGCTCCGGAAATTGCCGAAAGCGAAAACAGGTGCTTTTGAGGATGGTGTCCGCAGGAAAGCAGAGAGGGCCAAATTGTCTGTGGCATTTGAAGAGGTTCCAGGACGCAGTGAGAACCAGCATTACTTTTCCTAGCTGGAACATTTGCTGTGGCAGCAAAAGCTGGACGTTTGTCTTTTTTGCTCTGGAGGCTGCCGAAAGCGAAAACAGGTGCTTTTGAGGATGGAGTCCGCAGAAAAGCAGACAGGGCCAAATTGTCTGTGGCATTTGAAAGAGTTCTAGGAGGTAGTGAGAACCAGCATTACTTTTCCCCGCTGGCACCTTTGCTGTGGCAGCAAAACCTGGACGTTTGTCTTTTTTGCTCTGGAGGCTGCCGAAAGCGAAAAGAGGTGCTTTTGAGGATAGAGTCCGCAGGAAAGCAGAGAGGGCCAAATTGTCTGGGGCATTTGAAAGGGTTCCAGGAGGTAGTGAGACCAGCATTACTTTTCCCGGCTGGCACCTTTGCTGTGGCAGCAAAACCTGGACGTTTGTCTTTTTTGCTCCGGAGGCTGCCGAAAGCGAAAACAGGTGCTTTTGAGGATGGAGTCCGCAGGAAAGCAGAGAGGGCCAAATTGTCTGGGGCATTTGAAGAGGTTCCAGGACGCAGTGAGAACCAGCATTACTTTTCCCCGCTGGCACCTTTGCTGTGGCAGCAAAACCTGGACGTTTGTCTTTTTTGCTCTGGAGGCTGCCGAAAGCGAAAACAGGTGCTTTTGAGGATGGAGTCCGCAGGAAAGCAGAGAGGGCCAAATTGTCTGTGGCATTTGAAAGAGTTCTAGGAGGTAGTGAGAACCAGCATTACTTTTCCCCGCTGGCACCTTTGCTGTGGCAGCAAAACCTAGACGTTTGTCTTTTTTCCTCCGGAGGCTGCCGAAAGCGAAAACAGGTGCTTTTGAGGATGGAGTCCGCAGGAAAGCAGAGAGGGCCAAATTGTCTGGGGCATTTGAAAGGGTTCCAGGAGGCAGTGAGAACCAGCATTACTTTTCCCCGCTGGCACCTCTGCTGTGGCAGCAAAAGCTGGACGTTTGTTTTTTTTGCTCCTGAGGATGCCGAAAGCGAAAACAGGTGCTTTTGAGGATGGAGTCCGCAGGAAAGCAGAGAGGGCCAAATTCTCTGGGGCATTTGAAAGAGTTCTAGGAGGTAGTAAGAACCAGCATTACTTTTCCCCCTGGCATCTTTGCTGTGGCAGCAAAAGCTGGACGTTTGTCTTTTTTGCTCTGGAGGCTGCCGAAAGTGAAAACAGGTGCTTTTGAGGATGGAGTCCGCAGGAAAGCAGAGAGGGCCGAATTGTCTGGGGCATTTGAAAGAGTTCCAGGAGGTAGTGAGAACCAGCATTACTTTTCCCCGCTGGCACCTTTGCTGTGGCAGCAAAAGCTGGACGTTTGTCTTTTTTGCTCTGGAGGCTGCCGAAAGCGAAAACAGGTGCTTTTGAGGATGGAGTCCGCAGGAAAGCAGAGAGGGCCAAATTGTCTGGGGCATTTGAAAGAGTTCCAGGAGGAAGTGAGAACCAGCATTACTTTTCCCCGCTGGCACCTTTGCTGTGGCAGCAAAAGCTGGACGTTTGTCTTTTTTGCTCCGGAGGTTGCCGAAAGCGAAAACAGGTGCTTTTGAGGATGGAGTCCGCAGGAAAGCAGAGAGGGCCAAATTGTCTGGGGCATTTGAAAGAGTTCCAGGAGGCAGTGAGAACCAGCATTACTTTTCCCCGCTGGCACCTCTGCTGTGGCAGCAAAAGCTGGACGTTTGTCTTTTTTGCTCCTGAGGATGCCGAAAGCGAAAACAGGTGCTTTTGAGGATGGAGTCCGCAGGAAAGCAGAGAGGGCCAAATTGTCTGGGGCATTTGAAAGAGTTCCAGGAGGCAATGAGGACCAGCATTACTTTTCCCCGATGGCACCTTTGCTGTGGCAGCAAAAGCTGGACGTTTGTCTTTTTACCACCGGAGGGCGCCGAAAGTGAAAAAAGGCGCTTTTGAGGATAGAGTCCGCAGGAAAGAAGAGAGGGCCAAATGGTCTGGGGCATTTGAAGAGGTTCCAGGAGGCAGTGAGAACCAGCATTACTTTTCCCCGCTGGCACCTTTGCTGTGGCAGCAAAAGCTGGACGTTTGTCTTTTTTGCTCTGGAGGCTGCCGAAAGCGAAAACAGGTGCTTTTGAGGATGGAGTCCGCAGGAAAGTAGACAGGGCCAAATTGTCTGTGGCATTTGAAAGGGTTCCAGGAGGCAGTGAGAACCAGCATTACTTTTCCCGGCTGGCACCTTTGCTGTGGCAGCAAAACCTGGACGTTTGTCTTTTTGCTCCGGAAATTGCCGAAAGCGAAAACAGGTGCTTTTGAGGATGGAGTCCGCAGGAAAGCAGAGAGGGCCAAATTGTCTGAGGCATTTGAAGAGGTTCCAGGAGGCAATGAGGACCAGCATAACTTTTCCCCGCTGGCACCTTTGCTGTGGCAGCAAAACCTGGACGTTTGTCTTTTTTGCTCCTGAGGTTGCCGAAAGCGAAAACAGGTACTTTTGAGGATGGTGTCTGCAGGAAAGCAGAGAGGGCCAAATTGTCTGTGGCATTTGAAGAGGTTCCAGGACGCAGTGAGAACCAGCATTACTTTTCCTAGCTGGCACATTTGCTGTGGCAGCAAAAGCTGGACGTTTGTCTTTTTTGCTCCTGAGGTTGCCGAAAGCGAAAACAGGTGCTTTTGAGGATGGAGTCCGCAGGAAAGCAGAGAGGGCCAAATTGTCTGGGGCATTTGAAAGAGTTCCAGGAGGCAGTGAGAACCAGCATTACTTTTGCCCGCTGGCACCTTTGGTGTGGCAGCAAAAGCTGGACGTTTGTCTTTTTTGCTCCGGAGGCTGCCGAAAGCGAAAACAGGTGCTTTTGAGGATGGAGTCCGCAGGAAAGCAGAGAGGGCCAAATTGTCTGTGGCATTTGAAGAGGTTCCAGGAGGCAATGAGGACCAGCATCACTTTTCCCCGCTGGCACCTTTGCTGTGGCAGCAAAAGCTGGACGTTTGTCTTTTTTCCTCCTGAGGTTGCCGAAAGCGAAAACAGGTGCTTTTGAGGATGGAGTCCGCAGGAAAGCAGAGAGGGCCAAATTGTCTGGGGCATTTGAAGAGGTTCCAGGAGGCAATGAGGACCAGCATTACTTTTCCCCGCTGGCACCTTTGCTGTGGCAGCAAAAGCTGGACGTTTGTCTTTTTTGCTCCGGAGGCTGCCGAAAGCGAAAACAGGTGCTTTTGAGGATGGAGTCCGCAGGAAAGCAGAGAGGGCCAAATTGTCTGGGGCATTTGAAAGGGTTCCAGGAGGCAGTGAGAACCAGCATTACTTTTGCCCGCTGGCACCTTTGCTGTGGCAGGAAACCTGGACGTTTGTCTTTTTTGCTCCTGAGGTTTCCGAAAGCGAAAACAGGTGCTTTTGAGGATGGAGTCCGCAGGAAAGCAGAGAGGGCCAAATTGTCTGTGGCATTTGAAGAGGTTCCAGGAGGCAATGAGGACCAGCATCACTTTTCCCCGCTGGCACCTTTGCTGTGGCAGCAAAACCTGGACGTTTGTCTTTTTTGCTCTGGAGGCTGCCGAAAGCGAAAACAGGTGCTTTTGAGGATGGAGTCCGCAGGAAAGCAGAGAGGGCCAAATTGTCTGGGGCATTTGAAAGAGTTCCAGGAGGCAGTGAGAAGTAGCATTACTTTTCCCCGCTGGCACCTTTGCTGTGGCAGCAAAAGCTGGACGTTTGTCTTTTTTGCTCCGGAGGTTGCCGAAAGCGAAAACAGGTGCTTTTGAGGATGGAGTCCGCAGGAAAGCAGAGAGTGCCAAATTGTCTGTGGCATTTGAAGAGGTGCCAGGAGGCAATGAGGACCAGCATTACTTTTCCCCGATGGCACCTTTGCTGTGGCAGCAAAAGCTAGACGTTTGTCTTTTTACCACCGGAGGGCGCCGAAAGTGAAAAAAGGCGCTTTTGAGGATGGAGTCCGCAGGAAAGCAGAGAGGGCCAAATTGTCTGAGGCATTTGAAGAGGTTCCAGGAGGCAATGAGGACCAGCATAACTTTTCCCCGCTGGCACCTTTGCTGTGGCAGCAAAGCCTGGACGTTTGTCTTTTTTGCTCCTGAGGTTGCCGAAAGCGAAAACAGGTGCTTTTGAGGATGGAGTCCGCAGGAAAGCAGAGAGGGCCAAATTGTCTGTGGCATTTGAAAGAGTTCTAGGAGGTAGTGAGAACCAGCATTACTTTTCCCCGCTGGCACCTTTGCTGTGGCAGCAAAAGCTGGACGTTTGTCTTTTTTGCTCTGGAGGCTGCCGAAAGCGAAAACAGGTGCTTTTGAGGATGGAGTCCGCAGGAAAGCAGAGAGGGCCAAATTGTCTGGGGCATTTGAAAGGGTTCCAGGAGGCAGTGAGAACCAGCATTACTTTTGCCCGCTGGCACCTTTGCTGTGGCAGCAAAACCTGGACGTTTGTCTTTTTTGCTCCGGAGGCTGCCGAAAGCGAAAACAGGTGCTTTTGAGGATGGAGTCCGCAGGAAAGCAGAGAGGGCCAAATTGTCTGTGGCATTTGAAAGAGTTCCAGGAGGCAGTGAGAACCAGCATTACTTTTCCCGGCTGGCACCTTTGCTGTGGCAGCAAAAGCTGGACGTTTGTCTTTTTTGCTCCGGAGGCTGCCGAAAGCGAAAAGAGGTGCTTTTGAGGATGGAGTCCGCAGGAAAGCAGAGAGGGCCAAATTGTCTGGGGCATTTGAAAGAGTTCCAGGAGGCAGTGAGAACCAGCATTACTTTTCCCCGCTGGCACCTTTGCTGTGGCAGGAAAACCTGGACGTTTCTCTTTTTTGCTCCTGAGGCTGCCGAAAGCGAAAACAGGTGCTTTTGAGGATGGAGTCCGCAGGAAAGCAGAGAGGGCCAAATTGTCTGTGGCATTTGAAGAGGTTCCAGGAGGCAATGAGGACCAGCATTACTTTTCCCCGCTGGCACCTTTGCTGTGGCAGCAAAAGCTGGACGTTTGTCTTTTTTGCTCCTGAGGTTGCCGAAAGCGAAAACAGGTGCTTTTGAGGATGGAGTCCGCAGGAAAGCAGAGAGGGCCAAATTGTCTGTGGCATTTGAAGAGGTTCCAGGAGGCAATGAGGACCAGCATTACTTTTCCCCGCTGGCACCTTTGCTGTGGCAGCAAAAGCTGGACGTTTGTCTTTTTTGCTCCGGAGGCTGCCGAAAGCGAAAACAGGTGCTTTTGAGGATGCAGTCCGCAGGAAAGCAGAGAGGGCCAAATTGTCTGGGGCATTTGAAAGAGTTCCAGGAGGCAGTGAGAACCAGCATTACTTTTGCCCGCTGGCACCTTTGCTGTGGCAGGAAAACCTGGACGTTTGTCTTTTTTGCTCCGGAGGCTGCCAAAAGCGAAAACAGGTGCTTTTGAGGATGGAGTCCGCAGGAAAGCAGAGAGGGCCAAATTGTCTGGGGCATTTGAAAGAGTTCCAGAAGGCAGTGAGAACCAGCATTACTTTTCCCCGCTGGCACCTTTGCTGTGGCAGCAAAAGCTGGACGTTTGTCTTTTTTGCTCCTGAGGTTGCCGAAAGCGAAAACAGGTGCTTTTGAGGATGGAGTCCGCAGGAAAGCAGAGAGGGCCAAATTGTCTGTGGCATTTGAAGAGGTTCCAGGAGTCAATGAGGACCAGCATCACTTTTCCCCGCTGGCACCTTTGCTGTGGCAGCAAAAGCTGGACGTTTGTCTTTTTTGCTCCGGAGGTTGCCGAAAGCGAAAACAGGTGCTTTTGAGGATGGAGTCCGCAGGAAAGCAGAGAGGGCCAAATAGTCTGGGGCATTTGAAAGGGTTCCAGGAGGCAGTGAGAACCAGCATTACTTTTCCCGGCTGGCACCTTTGCTGTGGCAGCAAAACCTGGACGTTTGTCTTTTTTGCTCCTGAGGTTGCCGAAAGCAAAAACAGGTGCTTTTGAGCATGGAGTCCGCAGGAAAGCAGAGAGGGCCAAATAGTCTGGGGCATTTGAAGAGGTTCCAGGAGGCAGTGAGAACCAGCATTACTTTTCCCCGCTGGCACCTTTGCTGTGGCAGCAAAAGCTGGATGTTTGTCTTTTTTGCTCCGGAGGCTGCCGAAAGCGAAAACAGGTGCTTTTGAGGATGGAGTCCGCAGGAAAGCAGAGAGGGCCAAATTGTCTGGGGCATTTGAAAGGGTTCCAGGAGGCAGTGAGAACCAGCATTACTTTTCCCCGCTGGCACCTTTGCTGTGGCAGCAAAAGCTGGACGTTTGTCTTTTTTGCTCCTGAGGTTGCCTAAAGCGAAAACAGGTGCTTTTGAGGATGGAGTCCGCAGGAAAGCAGAGAGGGCCAAATTGTCTGTGGCATTTGAAGAGGTTCCAGGAGTCAATGAGGACCAGCATCACTTTTCCACGCTGGCACCTTTGCTGTGGCAGCAAAAGCTGGACGTTTGTCTTTTTTGCTCCGGAGGTTGCCGAAAGCGAAAACAGGTGCTTTTGAGGATGGAGTCCGCAGGAAAGCAGAGAGGGCCAAATAGTCTGGGGCATTTGAAAGGGTTCCAGGAGGCAGTGAGAACCAGCATTACTTTTCCCGGCTGGCACCTTTGCTGTGGCAGCAAAACCTGGACGTTTGTCTTTTTTGCTCCTGAGGTTGCCGAAAGCAAAAACAGGTGCTTTTGAGCATGGAGTCCGCAGGAAAGCAGAGAGGGCCAAATAGTCTGGGGCATTTGAAGAGGTTCCAGGAGGCAGTGAGAACCAGCATTACTTTTCCCCGCTGGCACCTTTGCTGTGGCAGCAAAAGCTGGATGTTTGTCTTTTTTGCTCCGGAGGCTGCCGAAAGCGAAAACAGGTGCTTTTGAGGATGGAGTCCGCAGGAAAGCAGAGAGGGCCAAATTGTCTGGGGCATTTGAAAGGGTTCCAGGAGGCAGTGAGAACCAGCATTACTTTTGCCCGCTGGCACCTTTGCTGTGGCAGCAAAACCTGGACGTTTGTCTTTTTTGCTCCGGAGGTTGCCGAAAGCGAAAACAGGTGCTTTTGAGGATGGAGTCCGCAGGAAAGCAGAGAGGGCCAAATTGTCTGTGGCATTTGAAGAGGTTCCAGGAGGCAATGAGGACCAGCATCACTTTTCCCCGCTGGCACCTTTGCTCTGGCAGCAAAAGCTGGACGTTTGTCTTTTTTGCTCCTGAGGTTGCCGAAAGCGAAAACAGGTGCTTTTGAGGATGGAGTCCGCAGGAAAGCAGAGAGGGCCAAATTGTCTGTGGCATTTGATAAGGTTCCAGGAGGCAAGGAGGACCAGCATTACTTTTGCCCGCTGACACCTTTGCTGTGGCAGCAAAAGCTGGACGTTTGTCTTTTTTGCTCCGGAGGCTGCCGAAAGCGAAAACAGGTGCTTTTGAGGATGGAGTCCGCAGGAAAGCAGAGAGGGCCAAATAGTCTGGGGCATTTGAAAGGGTTCAAGGAGGCAGTGAGAACCAGCATTACTTTTGCCCGCTGGCACCTTTGCTGTGGCAGCAAAACCTGGACGTTTGTCTTTTTTGCTCCGGAGGTTGCCGAAAGCGAAAACAGGTGCTTTTGAGGATGGAGTCCGCAGGAAAGCAGAGAGGGGCAAATTGTCTGTGGCATTTGAAGAGGTTCCAGGAGGCAGTGAGAACCAGCATTACTTTTCCCCGCTGGCACCTTTGCTGTGGCAGCAAAAGCTGGACGTTTGTCTTTTTTGCTCCGGAGGCTGCCGAAAGCGAAAACAGGTGCTTTTGAGGATGGAGTCCGCAGGAAAGCAGAGAGGGCCAAATTGTCTGGGGCATTTGAAAGAGTTCTAGGAGGTAGTGAGAACCAGCATTACTTTTCCCCGCTGGCACCTTTGCTGTGGCAGCAAAACCTGGACGTTTGTCTTTTTTGCTCCTGAGGTTGCCGAAAGCGAAAACAGGTGCTTTTGAGGATGGAGTCCGCAGGAAAGCAGAGAGGGCCAAATTGTCTGTGGCATTTGAAGAGGTTCCAGGAGGCAGTGAGAACCAGCATTACTTTTCCCCGCTGGCACCTTTGCTGTGGCAGCAAAAGCTGGACGTTTGTCTTTTTTGCTCCTGAGGATGCCGAAAGCGAAAACAGGTGCTTTTGAGGATGGAGTCCGCAGGAAAGCAGAGAGGGCCAAATTGTCTGGGGCATTTGAAAGGGTTCCAGGAGGCAGTGAGAACCAGCATTACTTTTCCCCGCTGGCACCTTTGCTGTGGCAGCAAAAGCTGGACGTTTGTCTTTTTTGCTCCTGAGGATGCCGAAAGCGAAAACAGGTGCTTTTGAGGATGGAGTCCGCAGGAAAGCAGAGAGGGCCAAATTGTCTGTGGCATTTGAAAGAGTTCCAGGAGGCAGTGAGAACCAGCATTACTTTTCCCCGCTGGCACCTTTGCTGTGGCAGCAAAAGCTGGACGTTTGTCTTTTTTGCTCCGGAGGCTGCCGAAAGCGAAAACAGGTGCTTTTGAGGATGGAGTCCGCAGGAAAGCAGAGAGGGCCAAATTGTCTGGGGCATTTGAAAGAGTTCCAGGACGCAGTGAGAACCAGCATTACTTTTCCCCGCTGGCACCTTTGCTGTGGCAGGAAAACCTGGACGTTTCTCTTTTTTGCTCCTGAGGCTGCCGAAAGCGAAAACAGGTGCTTTTGAGGATGGAGTCCGCAGGAAAGCAGAGAGGGCCAAATTGTCTGTGGCATTTGAAGAGGTTCCAGGAGGCAATGAGGACCAGCATTACTTTTCCCCGCTGGCACCTTTGCTGTGGCAGCAAAAGCTGGACGTTTGTCTTTTTTGCTCCTGAGGTTGCCGAAAGCGAAAACAGGTGCTTTTGAGGATGGAGTCCGCAGGAAAGCAGAGAGGGCCAAATTGTCTGTGGCATTTGAAGAGGTTCCAGGAGGCAATGAGGACCAGCATTACTTTTCCCCGCTGGCACCTTTGCTGTGGCAGCAAAAGCTGGACGTTTGTCTTTTTTGCTCCTGAGGCTGCCGAAAGCGAAAACAGGTGCTTTTGAGGATGCAGTCCGCAGGAAAGCAGAGAGGGCCAAATTGTCTGGGGCATTTGAAAGAGTTCCAGGAGGCAGTGAGAACCAGCATTACTTTTGCCCGCTGACACCTTTGCTGTGGCAGCAAAAGCTGGACGTTTGTCTTTTTTGCTCCGGAGGCTGCCGAAAGCGAAAACAGGTGCTTTTGAGGATGGAGTCCGCAGGAAAGCAGAGAGGGCCAAATAGTCTGGGGCATTTGAAAGGGTTCAAGGAGGCAGTGAGAACCAGCATTACTTTTGCCCGCTGGCACCTTTGCTGTGGCAGCAAAACCTGGACGTTTGTCTTTTTTGCTCCGGAGGTTGCCGAAAGTGAAAACAGGTGCTTTTGAGGATGGAGTCCGCAGGAAAGCAGAGAGGGGCAAATTGTCTGTGGCATTTGAAGAGGTTCCAGGAGGCAGTGAGAACCAGCATTACTTTTCCCCGCTGGCACCTTTGCTGTGGCAGCAAAAGCTGGACGTTTGTCTTTTTTGCTCCGGAGGCTGCCGAAAGCGAAAACAGGTGCTTTTGAGGATGGAGTCCGCAGGAAAGCAGAGAGGGCCAAATTGTCTGGGGCATTTGAAAGAGTTCTAGGAGGTAGTGAGAACCAGCATTACTTTTCCCCGCTGGCACCTTTGCTGTGGCAGCAAAACCTGGACGTTTGTCTTTTTTGCTCCTGAGGTTGCCGAAAGCGAAAACAGGTGCTTTTGAGGATGGAGTCCGCAGGAAAGCAGAGAGGGCCAAATTGTCTGTGTCATTTGAAGAGGTTCCAGGAGGCAATGAGGACCAGCATTACTTTTCCCCGCTGGCACCTTTGCTGTGGCAGCAAAAGCTGGACGTTTGTCTTTTTTGCTCCTGAGGCTGCCAAAAGCGAAAACAGGTGCTTTTGAGGATGGAGTCCGCAGGAAAGCAGAGAGGGCCAAATTGTCTGGGGCATTTGAAAGAGTTCCAGAAGGCAGTGAGAACCAGCATTACTTTTCCCCGCTGGCACCTTTGCTGTGGCAGCAAAAGCTGGACGTTTGTCTTTTTTGCTCCGGAGGCTGCCGAAAGCGAAAACAAGTGCTTTTGAGGACAGAGTCCGCAGGAAAGCAGAGAGGGCCAAATTGTCTGGGGCATTTGAAAGGGTTCCAGGAGGCAGTTAGAACCAGCATTACTTTTGCCCGCTGGCACATTTGCTGTGGCAGCAAAAGCTGGACGTTTGTCTTTTTTGCTCCTGAGGTTGCCGAAAGCGAAAACAGGTGCTTTTGAGGATGGAGTCCGCAGGAAAGCAGAGAGGGCCAAATTGTCTGTTGCATTTGAAGAGGTTCCAGGAGGCAATGAGGACCAGCATCATTTTTCCCCGCTGGCACCTTTGCTGTGGCAGCAAAAGCTGGACGTTTGTGTTTTTTGCTCCTGAGGTTGCCGAAAGCGAAAACAGGTGCTTTTGAGGATGGATTCCGCAGGAAAGCAGAGAGGGCCAAATTGTCTGTGGCATTTGATAAGGTTCCAGGAGGCAATGAGGACCAGCATTACTTTCCCGGCTGGCACCTTTGCTGTGGCAGCAAAAGGTGGACGTTTGTCTTTTTTGCTCCGGAGGTTGCCGAAAGCGAAAACAGGTGCTTTTGAGGATGGAGTCCGCAGGAAAGCAGAGAGGGCCAAATAGTCTGGGGCATTTGAAAGGGTTCCAGGAGGCAGTGAGAACCAGCATTACTTTTGCCCGCTGGCACCTTTGCTGTGGCAGCAAAAGCTGGACGTTTGTCTTTTTTGCTCCGGAGGTTGCCGAAAGCGAAAACAGGTGCTTTTGAGGATGGAGTCCGCAGGAAAGCAGAGAGGGCCAAATTGTCTGTGGCATTTGAAGAGGTTCCAGGAGGCAGTGAGAACCAGCATTACTTTTCCCGGCTGGCACCTTTGCTGTGGCAGGAAAACCTGGACGTTTGTCTTTTTTGCTCCGGAGGCTGCCGAAAGCGAAAACAGGTGCTTTTGAGCATGGAGTCCGCAGGAAAGCAGAGAGGGCCAAATTGTCTGGGGCATTTGAAAGGGTTCCAGGAGGCAGTGAGAACCAGCATTACTTTTCCCCGCTGGCACCTTTGCTGTGGCAGCAAAAGCTGGACGTTTGTCTTTTTTGCTCCTGAGGTTGCCGAAAGCGAAAACAGGTGCTTTTGAGGATGGAGTCCGCAGGAAAGCAGAGAGGGCCAAATTGTCTGTGGCATTTGAAGAGGTTCCAGGAGGCAATGAGGACCAGCATCACTTTTCCCCGCTGGCACCTTTGCTGTGGCAGCAAAAGCTGGACGTTTGTCTTTTTTGCTCCTGAGGTTTCCGAAAGCGAAAACAGGTGCTTTTGAGGATGGAGTCCGGAGGAAAGCAGAGAGGGCCAAATTGTCTGTGGCATTTGATAAGGTTCCAGGAGGCAATGAGGACCAGCATTACTTTTCCCCGCTGGCACCTTTGCTGTGGCAGCAAAAGCTGGACGTTTGTCTTTTTTGCTCCGGAGGCTGCCGAAAGCGAAAACAGGTGCTTTTGAGGATGGAGTCCGCAGGAAAGCAGAGAGGGCCAAATAGTCTGGGGCATTTGAAAGGGTTCCAGGAGGCAGTGAGAACCAGCATTACTTTTCCCGGCTGGCACCTTTGCTGTGGCAGCAAAAGCTGGACGTTTGTCTTTTTTGCTCCGGAGGTTGCCGAAAGCGAAAACAGGTGCTTTTGAGGATGGAGTCCGCAGGAAAGCAGAGAGGGCCAAATTGTCTGTGGCATTTGAAGAGGTTCCAGGAGGCAGTGAGAACCAGCATTACTTTTCCCCGCTGGCACCTTTGCTGTGGCAGCAAAAGCTGGACGTTTGTCTTTTTTGCTCCGGAGGCTGCCGAAAGCGAAAACAGGTGCTTTTGAGCATGGAGTCCGCAGGAAAGCAGAGAGGGCCAAATTGTCTGGGGCATTTGAAAGAGTTCTAGGAGGTAGTTAGAACCAGCATTACTTTTCCCCGCTGGCACCTTTGCTGTGGCAGCAAAAGCTGGACGTTTGTCTTTTTTGAGCTGGAGGCTGCCGAAAGCGAAAACAGGTGCTTTTGAGGATGGAGTCTGCAGGAAAGCAGAGAGGGCCAAATTGTCTGGGGCATTTGAAAGGGTTCCAGGAGGCAGTGAGAACCAGCATTACTTTTCCCCGCTGGCACCTTTGCTGTGGCAGCAAAAGCTGGACGTTTGTCTTTTTTGCTCCTGAGGTTTCCGAAAGCGAAAACAGGTGCTTTTGAGGATGGAGTCCGCAGGAAAGCAGAGAGGGCCAAATTGTCTGTGGCATTTGAAGAGGTTCCAGGAGGCAATGAGGACCAGCATAACTTTTCCCCGCTGGCACCTTTGCTGTGGCAGCAAAACCTGGACGTTTGTCTTTTTTGCTCCTGAGGTTGCCGAAAGCGAAAACAGGTGCTTTTGAGGATGGAGTCCGCAGGAAAGCAGAGAGGGCCAAATTGTCTGTGGCATTTGAAGAGGTTCCAGGACGCAGTGAGAACCAGCATTACTTTTCCCCGCTGGCACCTTTGCTGTGGCAGCAAAAGCTGGACGTTTGTCTTTTTTGCTCCTGAGGTTGCCGAAAGCGAAAACAGGTGCTTTTGAGGATGGAGTCCGCAGGAAAGCAGAGAGGGCCAAATTGTCTGTGGCATTTGATAAGGTTCAAGGAGGCAATGAGGACCAGCATTACTTTTCCCCGCTGGCACCTTTGCTGTGGCAGCAAAACCTGGACGTTTGTCTTTTTTGCTCTGGAGGCTGCCGAAAGCGAAAACAGGTGCTTTTGAGGATGGAGTCCGCAGGAAAGCAGAGAGGGCCAAATTGTCTGGGGCATTTGAAAGAGTTCCAGGAGGTAGTGAGAAACAGCATTACTTTTCCCGGCTGGCACCTTTGCTGTGGCAGCAAAACCTGGACGTTTGTCTTTTTTGCTCTGGAGGCTGCCGAAAGCGAAAACAGGTGCTTTTGAGGATGGAGTCCGCAGGAAAGCAGAGAGGGCCAAATTGTCTGTGGCATTTGATAAGGTTCCAGGAGGCAATGAGGACCAGCATTACTTTTCCCCGCTGGCACCTTTGCTGTGGCAGCAAAAGCTGGACGTTTGTCTTTTTTGCTCCGGAGGCTGCCGAAAGCGAAAACAGGTGCTTTTGAGGATGGAGTCCGCAGGAAAGCAGAGAGTGCCAAATTGTCTGTGGCATTTGAAGAGGTTCCAGGAGGCAATGAGGACCAGCATCACTTTTCCCCGCTGGCACCTTTGCTGTGGCAGCAAAACCTGGACGTTTGTCTTTTTTGCTCCGGAGGTTGCCGAAAGCGAAAACAGGTGCTTTTGAGGATGGAGTCCGCAGGAAAGCAGAGAGGGCCAAATTGTCTGGGGCATTTGAAAGGGTTCCAGGAGGCAGTGAGAACCAGCATTACTTTTGCCCGCTGGCACCTTTGCTGTGGCAGGAAAACCTGGACGTTTGTCTTTTTTGCTCCTGAGGTTTCCGAAAGCGAAAACAGGTGCTTTTGAGGATGGAGTCCGCAGGAAAGCAGAGAGGGCCAAATTGTCTGGGGCATTTGAAAGAGTTCCAGGAGGCAGTGAGAACCAGCATTACTTTTCCCGGCTGGCACCTTTGCTGTGGCAGCAAAAGCTGGACGTTTGTCTTTTTACCACCGGAGGGAACCAAAAGTGAAAAAAGGCGCTTTTGAGGACAGAGTCCGCAGGAAAGCAGAGAGGGCCAAATTGTCTGGGGCATTTGAAGGGGTTCCAGGAGGCAGTGAGAACCAGCATTACTTTTCGCCGCTGGCACCTTTGCTGTGGCAGCAAAAGCTGGACGTTTGTCTTTTTTGCTCTGGAGGCTGCCGAAAGCGAAAACAGGTACTTTTGAGGATGGAGTCCGCAGGAAAGCAGAGAGGGCCAAATTGTCTGTGGCATTTGAAGAGGTTCCAGGAGGCAGTGAGAACCAGCATTACTTTTCCCCGCTGGCACCTTTGCTGTGGCAGCAAAAGCTGGACGTTTGTCTTTTTTGCTCCGGAGGCTGCCTAAAGCGAAAACAGGTGCTTTTGAGCATGGAGTCCGCAGGAAAGCAGAGAGGGCCAAATTGTCTGGGGCATTTGAAAGAGTTCTAGGAGGTAGTTAGAACCAGCATTACTTTTCCCCGCTGGCACCTTTGCTGTGGCAGCAAAAGCTGGACGTTTGTCTTTTTTGAGCTGGAGGCTGCCGAAAGCGAAAACAGGTGCTTTTGAGGATGGAGTCTGCAGGAAAGCAGAGAGGGCCAAATTGTCTGGGGCATTTGAAAGGGTTCCAGGAGGCAGTGAGAACCAGCATTACTTTTCCCCGCTGGCACCTTTGCTGTGGCAGCAAAAGCTGGACGTTTGTCTTTTTTGCTCCTGAGGTTGCCGAAAGCGAAAACAGGTGCTTTTGAGGATGGAGTCCGCAGGAAAGCAGAGAGGGCCAAATTGTCTGTGGCATTTGAAGAGGTTCCAGGAGGCAATGAGGACCAGCATAACTTTTCCCCGCTGGCACCTTTGCTGTGGCAGCAAAACCTGGACGTTTGTCTTTTTTGCTCCTGAGGTTGCCGAAAGCGAAAACAGGTGCTTTTGAGGATGGAGTCCGCAGGAAAGCAGAGAGGGCCAAATTGTCTGTGGCATTTGAAGAGGTTCCAGGACGCAGTGAGAACCAGCATTACTTTTCCCCGCTGGCACCTTTGCTGTGGCAGCAAAAGCTGGACGTTTGTCTTTTTTGCTCCTGAGGTTGCCGAAAGCGAAAACAGGTGCTTTTGAGGATGGAGTCCGCAGGAAAGCAGAGAGGGCCAAATTGTCTGTGGCATTTGATAAGGTTCCAGGAGGCAATGAGGACCAGCATTACTTTTCCCCGCTGGCACCTTTGCTGTGGCAGCAAAACCTGGACGTTTGTCTTTTTTGCTCCGGAGGCTGCCGAAAGCGAAAACAGGTGCTTTTGAGGATGGAGTCCACAGGAAAGCAGAGAGGGCCAAATACCCTGGGGCATTTGAAAGGGTTCCAGGAGGCAGTGAGAACCAGCATTACTTTTCCCGGCTGGCACCTTTGCTGTGGCAGCAAAAGCTGGACGTTTGTCTTTTTTGCTCCGGAGGCTGCCGAAAGCGAAAACAGGTGCTTTTGAGGATGGAGTCCGCAGGAAAGCAGAGAGGGCCAAATTGTCTGGGGCATTTGAAAGAGTTCTAGGAGGTAGTGAGAACCAGCATTACTTTTCCCCGCTGGCACCTTTGCTGTGGCAGCAAAAGCTGGACGTTTGTCTTTTTTGCTCTGGAGGCTGCCGAAAGCGAAAACAGGTGCTTTTGAGGATGGAGTCCGCAGGAAAGCAGAGAGGGCCAAATTGTCTGGGGCATTTGAAAGAGTTCCAGGAGGTAGTGAGAAACAGCATTACTTTTCCCGGCTGGCACCTTTGCTGTGGCAGCAAAACCTGGACGTTTGTCTTTTTTGCTCTGGAGGCTGCCGAAAGCGAAAACAGGTGCTTTTGAGGATGGAGTCCGCAGGAAAGCAGAGAGGGCCAAATTGTCTGTGGCATTTGATAAGGTTCCAGGAGGCAATGAGGACCAGCATTACTTTTCCCCGCTGGCACCTTTGCTGTGGCAGCAAAAGCTGGACGTTTGTCTTTTTTGCTCTGGAGGCTGCCGAAAGCGAAAACAGGTGCTTTTGAGGATGGAGTCCGCAGGAAAGCAGAGAGGGCCAAATTGTCTGGGGCATTTGAAAGAGTTCTAGGAGGTAGTGAGAACCAGCATTACTTTTGCCCGCTGGCACCTTTGCTGTGGCAGCAAAAGCTGGACGTTTGTCTTTTTTGCTCCGGAGGCTGCCGAAAGCGAAAACAGGTGCTTTTGAGGATGGAGTCCGCAGGAAAGCAGAGAGTGTCAAATTGTCTGTGGCATTTGAAGAGGTTCCAGGAGGCAATGAGGACCAGCATCACTTTTCCCCGCTGGCACCTTTGCTGTGGCAGCAAAACCTGGACGTTTGTCTTTTTTGCTCCGGAGGTTGCCGAAAGCGAAAACAGGTGCTTTTGAGGATGGAGTCCGCAGGAAAGCAGAGAGGGCCAAATTGTCTGGGGCATTTGAAAGGGTTCCAGGAGGCAGTGAGAACCAGCATTACTTTTGCCCGCTGGCACCTTTGCTGTGGCAGGAAAACCTGGACGTTTGTCTTTTTTGCTCCTGAGGTTTCCGAAAGCGAAAACAGGTGCTTTTGAGGATGGAGTCCGCAGGAAAGCAGAGAGGGCCAAATTGTCTGGGGCATTTGAAAGAGTTCCAGGAGGCAGTGAGAACCAGCATTACTTTTCCCGGCTGGCACCTTTGCTGTGGCAGCAAAACCTGGACGTTTGTCTTTTTACCACCGGAGGGAACCAAAAGTGAAAAAAGGCGCTTTTGAGGACAGAGTCCGCAGGAAAGCAGAGAGGGCCAAATTGTCTGGGGCATTTGAAGGGGTTCCAGGAGGCAGTGAGAACCAGCATTACTTTTCGCCGCTGGCACATTTGCTGTGGCAGCAAAAGCTGGACGTTTGTCTTTTTTGCTCTGGAGGCTGCCGAAAGCGAAAACAGGTACTTTTGAGGATGGAGTCCGCAGGAAAGCAGAGAGGGCCAAATTGTCTGTGGCATTTGAAGAGGTTCCAGGAGGCAGTGAGAACCAGCATTACTTTTCCTAGCTGGCACCTTTGCTGTGGCAGCAAAACCTGGACGTTTGTCTTTTTTGCTCCTGAGGCTGCCGAAAGCGAAAACAGGTGCTTTTGAGGATGGAGTCCGCAGGAAAGCAGAGAGGGCCAAATTGTCTGTGGCATTTGAAAGAGTTCCAGGAGGCAGTGAGAACCAGCATTACTTTTCCCGGCTGGCACCTTTGCTGTGGCAGCAAAAGCTGGACGTTTGTCTTTTTTGCTCCGGAGGCTGCCGAAAGCGAAAACAGGTGCTTTTGAGGATGGAGTCCGCAGGAAAGCAGAGAGGGCCAAATTGTCTGTGGCATTTGAAAGAGTTCCAGGAGGCAGTGAGAACCAGCATTACTTTTCCCGGCTGGCACCTTTGCTGTGGCAGCAAAACCTGGACGTTTGTCTTTTTTGCTCCGGAGGCTGCCGAAAGCGAAAACAGGTGCTTTTGAGGATGGAGTCCGCAGGAAAGCAGAGAGGGCCAAATTGTCTGGGGCATTTGAAAGAGTTCCAGGAGGCAGTGAGAACCAGCATTACTTTTGTCCGCTGGCACCTTTGCTGTGGCAGGAAAACCTGGACGTTTGTCTTTTTTGCTCCTGAGGTTTCCGAAAGCGAAAACAGGTGCTTTTGAGGATGGAGTCCGCAGGAAAGCAGAGAGGGCCAAATTGTCTGGGGCATTTGAAAGAGTTCCAGGAGGCAGTGAGAACCAGCATTACTTTTCCCGGCTGGCACCTTTGCTGTGGCAGCAAAACCTGGACGTTTTTCTTTTTACCACCGGAGGGCGCCGAAAGTGAAAAAAGGCGCTTTTGAGGACAGAGTCCGCAGGAAAGCAGAGAGGGCCAAAGTGTCTGGGGCATTTGAAGGGGTTCCAGGAGGCAGTGAGAACCAGCATTACTTTTCGCCGCTGGCACCTTTGCTGTGGCAGCAAAAGCTGGACGTTTGTCTTTTTTGCTCTGGAGGCTGCCGAAAGCGAAAACAGGTTCTTTTGAGGATGGAGTCCGCAGGAAAGTAGACAGGGCCAAATTGTCTGTGGCATTTGAAAGGGTTCCAGGAGGTAGTGAGAACCAGCATTACTTTTCCCCGCTGGCACCTTTGCTGTGGCAGCAAAAGCTGGACGTTTGTCTTTTTTGCTCTGGAGGCTGCCGAAAGCGAAAACAGGTGCTTTTGAGGATGGAGTCCGCAGGAAAGCAGAGAGGGCCAAATTGTCTGTGGCATTTGATAAGGTTCCAGGAGGCAATGAGGACCAGCATTACTTTTCCCCGCTGGCACCTTTGCTGTGGCAGCAAAAGCTGGACGTTTGTCATTTTTGCTCCGGAGGCTGCCGAAAGCGAAAACAGGTGCTTTTGAGGATGGAGTCCGCAGGAAAGCAGAGAGGGCCAAATAGTCTGGGGCATTTGAAAGGGTTCCAGGAGGCAGTGAGAACCAGCATTACTTTTCCCGGCTGGCACCTTTGCTGTGGCAGCAAAAGCTGGACGTTTGTCTTTTTACCACCGGAGGGAACCAAAAGTGAAAAAAGGCGCTTTTGAGGACAGAGTCCGCAGGAAAGCAGAGAGGGCCAAAGTGTCTGGGGCATTTGAAGGGGTTCCAGGAGGCAGTGAGAACCAGCATTACTTTTCGCCGCTGGCACCTTTGCTGTGGCAGCAAAAGCTGGACGTTTGTCTTTTTTGCTCTGGAGGCTGCCGAAAGCGAAAACAGGTACTTTTGAGGATGGAGTCCGCAGGAAAGCAGAGAGGGCCAAATTGTCTGTGGCATTTGAAGAGGTTCCAGGACGCAGTGAGAACCAGCATTACTTTTCCTAGCTGGCACCTTTGCTGTGGCAGCAAAACCTGGACGTTTGTCTTTTTTGCTCCTGAGGTTGCCGAAAGCGAAAACAGGTGCTTTTGAGGATGGAGTCCGCAGGAAAGCAGAGAGGGCCAAATTCTCTGGGGCATTTGAAAGAGTTCCAGGAGGTAGTGAGAACCAGCATTACTTTTCCCCGCTGGCAACTCTGCTGTGGCAGCAAAAGCTGGACGTTTGTCTTTTTTGCTCCTGAGGATGCCGAAAGCGAAAACAGCTGCTTTTGAGGATGGAGTCCGCAGGAAAGCAGAGAGGGCCAAATTGTCTGGGGCATTTGAAAGAGTTCCAGGAGGCAGTGAGAACCAGCATTACTTTTCCCGGCTGGCACCTTTGCTGTGGCAGCAAAACCTGGACGTTTGTCTTTTTTGCTCCGGAGGCTGCCGAAAACGAAAACAGGTGCTTTTGAGGATGGAGTCCGCAGGAAAGCAGAGAGGGCCAAATTGTCTGGGGCATTTGAAAGAGTTCCAGGAGGCAGTGAGAACCAGCATTACTTTTCCCCAATGGCACCTCTGCTGTGGCAGCAAAAGCTGGACGTTTGTCTTTTTTGCTCCTGAGGATGCCGAAAGCGAAAACAGGTGCTTTTGAGGATGGAGTCCGCAGAAAAGCAGACAGGGCCAAATTGTCTGAGGCATTTGAAGAGGTTCCAGGAGGCAATGAGGACCAGCATAACTTTTCCCCTCTGGCACCTTTGCTGTGGCAGCAAAACCTAGACGTTTGTCTTTTTTGCTCCTGAGGTTGCCGAAAGCGAAAACAGGTACTTTTGAGGATGGAGTCCGCAGGAAAGCAGAGAGGGCCAAATTGTCTGTGGCATTTGAAGAGGTTCCAGGACGCAGTGAGAACCAGCATTACTTTTCCTAGCTGGCACCTTTGCTGTGGCAGCAAAAGCTGGACGTTTGTCTTTTTTGCTCCTGAGGATGCCGAAAGCGAAAACAGGTGCTTTTGAGGATGGAGTCCGCAGGAAAGCAGAGAGGGCCAAATTGTCTGGGGCATTTGAAAGAGTTCCAGGAGGCAGTGAGAACCAGCATTACTTTTCCCCGCTGGCACCTTTGCTGTGGCAGCAAAAGCTGGACGTTTGTTTTTTTGCTCCGGAGGCTGCCGAAAGCGAAAACAGGTGCTTTTGAGGATGGAGTCCGCAGGAAAGCAGAGAGGGCCAAATTGTCTGGGGCATTTGAAAGGGTTCCAGGAGGCAGTGAGAACCAGCATTACTTTTGCCCGCTGGCACCTTTGCTGTGGCAGGAAAACCTGGACGTTTATCTTTTTTGCTCCGGAGGCTGCCGAAAGCGAAAACAGGTGCTTTTGAGGATGGAGTCCGCAGGAAAGCAGAGAGGGCCAAATTGTCTGGGGCATTTGAAGAGGTTCCAGGAGGCAATGAGGACCAGCATCACTTTTCCCCGCTGGCACCTTTGCTGTGGCAGCAAAAGCTGGACGTTTGTCTTTTTTGCTCCTGAGGTTGCCGAAAGCGAAAACAGGTGCTTTTGAGGATGGAGTCCGCAGGAAAGCAGAGAGGGCCAAATTGTCTGTGGCATTTGAAGAGGTTCCAGGAGGCAATGAGGACCAGCATTACTTTTCCCCGCTGGCACCTTTGCTGTTGCAGCAAAAGCTGGACGTTTGTCTTTTTTGCTCTGGAGGCTGCCGAAAGCGAAAACAGGTGCTTTTGAGGATGGAGTCCGCAGGAAAGCAGAGAGGGCCAAATTGTCTGGGGCATTTGAAAGAGTTCCAGGAGGCAGTGAGAACCAGCATTACTTTTCCCGGCTGGCACCTTTGCTGTGGCAGCAAAAGCTGGACGTTTGTCTTTTTTGCTCCGGAGGTTGCCGAAAGCGAAAACAGGTGCTTTTGAGGATGCAGTCCGCAGGAAAGCAGAGAGGGCCAAAATGTCTGGGGCATTTGAAAGAGTTCCAGGAGGCAGTGAGAACCAGCATTACTTTTGCCCGCTGGCACCTTTGCTGTGGCAGCAAAACCTGGACGTTTGTCTTTTTTGCTCCGGAGGCTGCCGAAAGCGAAAAGAGGTGCTTTTGAGGATGGAGTCCGCAGGAAAGCAGAGAGGGCCAAATTGTCTGTGGCATTTGAAGAGGTTCCAGGAGGCAATGAGGACCAGCATCACTTTTCCCCGCTGGCACCTTTGCTGTGGCAGCAAAAGCTGGACGTTTGTCTTTTTTGCTCCGGAGGTTGCCGAAAGCGAAAACAGGTGCTTTTGAGGATGGAGTCCGCAGGAAAGCAGAGAGGGCCAAATTGTCTGGGGCATTTGATAAGGTTCCAGGAGGCAATGAGGACCAGCATTACTTTTCCCGGCTGGCACCTTTGCTGTGGCATCAAAAGCTGGACGTTTGTCTTTTTTGCTCCGGAGGCTGCTGAAAGCGAAAACAGGTGTTTTGAGGATGGAGTCCGCAGGAAAGCAGAGAGGGCCAAATAGTCTGGGGCATTTGAAAGGGTTCCAGGAGGCAGTGAGAACCAGCATTACTTTTCCCGGCTGGCACCTTTGCTGTGGCAGCAAAAGCTGGACGTTTGTCTTTTTTGCTCCAGAGGTTGCCGAAAGCGAAAACAGGTGCTTTTGAGGATGGAGTCCGCAGGAAAGCAGAGAGGGCCAAATTGTCTGTGGCATTTGAAGAGGTTCCAGGAGGCAATGAGGACCAGCATCACTTTTCCCCGCTGGCACCTTTGCTGTGGCAGCAAAAGCTGGATGTTTGTCTTTTTTGCTCCTGAGGTTGCCGAAAGCGAAAACAGGTGCTTTTGAGGATGGAGTCCGCAGGAAAGCAGAGAGGGCCAAATTGTCTGTGGCATTTGAAAGAGTTCCAGGAGGCAGTGAGAACCAGCATTACTTTTCCCGGCTGGCACCTTTGCTGTGGCAGCAAAAGCTGGACGTTTGTCTTTTTTGCTCCGGAGGCTGCCGAAAGCGAAAACAGGTGCTTCTGAGGATGGAGTCCGCAGGAAAGCAGAGAGGGCCAAATTGTCTGTGGCATTTGAAAGAGTTCCAGGAGGCAGTGAGAACCAGCATTACTTTTGCCCGCTGGCACCTTTGCTGTGGCAGCAAAAGCTGGACGTTTGTCTTTTTTGCTCCGGAGGCTGCCGAAAGTGAAAACAGGTGCTTTTGAGGATGGAGTCCGCAGGAAAGCAGAGAGGGCCAAATTGTCTGTGGCATTTGAAAGAGTTCCAGGAGACAGTGAGAACCAGCATTACTTTTCCCGGCTGGCACCTTTGCTGTGGCAGCAAAAGCTGGACGTTTGTCTTTTTTGCTCCGGAGGCTGCCGAAAGCGAAAAGAGGTGCTTTTGAGGATGGAGTCCGCAGGAAAGCAGAGAGGGCCAAATTGTCTGTGGCATTTGAAGAGGTTCCAGGAGGCAATGAGGACCAGCATCACTTTTCCCCGCTGGCACCTTTGCTGTGGCAGCAAAACCTGGACGTTTGTCTTTTTTGCTCCGGAGGTTGCCGAAAGCGAAAACAGGTGCTTTTGAGGATGGAGTCCGCAGGAAAGCAGAGAGGGCCAAATTGTCTGGGGCATTTGAAAGAGTTCCAGGAGGCAGTGAGAAGTAGCATTACTTTTCCCCGCTGGCACCTTTGCTGTGGCAGGAAAACCTGGACGTTTGTCTTTTTTGCTCCTGAGGTTTCTGAAAGCGAAAACAGGTGCTTTTGAGGATGGAGTCCGCAGGAAAGCAGAGAGGGCCAAATTGTCTGTGGCATTTGAAGGGGTTCCAGGAGGCAATGAGGACCAGCATAACTTTTCCCCGCTGGCACCTTTGCTGTGGCAGCAAAAGCTGGACGTTTGTCTTTTTTGCTCTGGAGGCTGCCGAAAGCGAAAACAGGTGCTTTTGAGGATGGAGTCCGCAGGAAAGCAGAGAGGGCCAAATTGTCTGTGGCATTTGAAAGAGTTCCAGGAGGCAGTGAGAACCAGCATTACTTTTCCCGGCTGGCACCTTTGCTGTGGCAGCAAAAGCTGGACGTTTGTCTTTTTTGCTGCGGAGGCTGCCGAAAGCGAAAACAGGTGCTTTTGAGGATGGAGTCCGCAGGAAAGCAGAGAGGGCCAAATTGTCTGTGGCATTTGAAAGAGTTCCAGGAGGCAGTGAGAACCAGCATTACTTTTGCCCGCTGGCACCTTTGCTGTGGCAGCAAAAGCTGGACGTTTGTCTTTTTTGCTCCGGAGGCTGCAGAAAGCGAAAAGAGGTGCTTTTGAGGATGGAGTCCGCAGGAAAGCAGAGAGGGCCAAATTGTCTGTGGCATTTGAAGAGGTTCCAGGAGGCAATGAGGACCAGCATCACTTTTCCCCGCTGGCACCTTTGCTGTGGCAGAAAAACCTGGACGTTTGTCTTTTTTGCTTCTGAGGTTGCCGAAAGCGAAAACAGGTGCTTTTGAGGATGGAGTCCGCAGGAAAGCAGAGAGGGCCAAATTGTCTGTGGCATTTGATAAGGTTCTAGGAGGCAATGAGGACCAGCATTACTTTTCCCCGCTGGCACCTTTGCTGTGGCAGCAAAACCTGGACGTTTGTCTTTTTTGCTCTGGAGGATGCCGAAAGCGAAAACAGGTGCTTTTGAGGATGGAGTCCGCAGGAAAGCAGAGAGGGCCAAATAGTCTGGGGCATTTGAAAGGGTTCCAGGAGGCAGTGAGAACCAGCATTACTTTTCCCGGCTGGCACCTTTGCTGTGGCAGCAAAACCTGGACGTTTGTCTTTTTTGCTCCGGAGGCTGCCGAAAGCGAAAACAGGTGCTTTTGAGGATGGAGTCCGCAGGAAAGCAGAGAGGGCCAAATTGTCTGTGGCATTTGAAGAGGTTCCAGGACGCAGTGAGAACCAGCATTACTTTTCCCCGCTGGCACCTTTGCTGTGGCAGCAAAAGCTGGACGTTTGTCTTTTTTGCTCCGGAGGCTGCCGAAAGCGAAAACAGGTGCTTTTGAGGATGGAGTCCGCAGGAAAGCAGAGAGGGCCAAATTGTCTGGGGCATTTGAAAGAGTTCTAGGAGGTAGTGAGAACCAGCATTACTTTTCCCCGCTGGCACCTTTGCTGTGGCAGCAAAACCTGGACGTTTGTCTTTTTTGCTCTGGAGGCTGCCGAAAGCGAAAACAGGTGCTTTTGAGGATGGAGTCCGCAGGAAAGCAGAGAGGGCCAAATTGTCTGGGGCATTTGAAAGAGTTCCAGGAGGCAGTGAGAACCAGCATTACTTTTCCCCGCTGGCACCTTTGCTGTGGCAGGAAAACCTGGACGTTTGTCTTTTTTGCTCCTGAGGTTTCCGAAAGCGAAAACAGGTGCTTTTAGGGATGGAGTCCGCAGGAAAGCAGAGAGGGCCAAATTGTCTGTGGCATTTGAAGGGGTTCCAGGAGGCAATGAGGACCAGCATAACTTTTCCCCGCTGGCACCTTTGCTGTGGCAGCAAAAGCTGGACGTTTGTCTTTTTTGCTCTGGAGGCTGCCGAAAGCGAAAACAGGTGCTTTTGAGGATGGAGTCCGCAGAAAAGCAGAGAGGGCCAAATTGTCTGGGGCATTTGAAAGAGTTCCAGGAGGTATTGAGAACCAGCATCACTTTTCCCCGCTGGCACCTTTGCTGTGGCAGCAAAAGCTGGACGTTTGTCTTTTTTGCTCCTGAGGTTGCCGAAAGCGAAAACAGGTGCTTTTGAGGATGGAGTCCGCAGGAAAGCAGAGAGGGCCAAATTGTCTGTGGCATTTGAAGAGGTTCCAGGAGGCAATGAGGACCAGCATAACTTTTCCCCGCTGGCACCTTTGCTGTGGCAGCAAAAGCTGGACGTTTGTCTTTTTTGCTCCTGAGGCTGCCGAAAGCGAAAACAGGTGCTTTTGAGGATGGAGTCCGCAGGAAAGCAGAGAGGGCCAAATTGTCTGTGGCATTTGAAAGAGTTCCAGGAGGCAGTGAGAACCAGCATTACTTTTCCCGGCTGGCACCTTTGCTGTGGCAGCAAAAGCTGGACGTTTGTCTTTTTTGCTCCGGAGGCTGCCGAAAGCGAAAACAGGTGCTTTTGAGGATGCAGTCCGCAGGAAAGCAGAGAGGGCCAAATTGTCTGGGGCATTTGAAAGGGTTCCAGGAGGCAGTGAGAACCAGCATTACTTTTGCCCGCTGGCACCTTTGCTGTGGCAGCAAAACCTGGACGTTTGTCTTTTTTGCTCCGGAGGCTGCCGAAAGCGAAAACAGGTGCTTTTGAGGATGGAGTCCGCAGGAAAGCAGAGAGGGCCAAATTGTCTGTGGCATTTGAAAGAGTTCCAGGAGGCAGTGAGAACCAGCATTACTTTTCCCTGGTGGCACCTTTGCTGTGGCAGCAAAAGCTGGACGTTTGTCTTTTTTGCTCCGGAGGCTGCCGAAAGTGAAAACAGGTGCTTTTGAGGATGGAGTCCGCAGGAAAGCAGAGAGGGCCAAATTGTCTGTGGCATTTGAAAGGGTTCCAGGAGGCAGTGAGAACCAGCATTACTTTTGCCCGCTGGCACCTTTGCTGTGGCAGGAAAACCTGGACGTTTGTCTTTTTTGCTCCGGAGGTTGCCGAAAGCGAAAACAGGTGCTTTTGAGGATGGAGTCCGCAGGAAAGCAGAGAGGGCCAAATTGTCTGTGGCATTTGAAAGAGTTCCAGGAGGTAGTGAGAACCAGCATTACTTTTCCCCGCTGGCACCTTTGCTGTGGCAGCAAAAGCTGGACGTTTGTCTTTTTTGCTCCGGAGGCTGCCGAAAGCGAAAACAGGTGCTTTTGAGGATGGAGTCCGCAGGAAAGCAGAGAGGGCCAAATTGTCTGTGGCATTTGAAAGAGTTCCAGGAGGCAGTGAGAACCAGCATTACTTTTCCCTGGTGGCACCTTTGCTGTGGCAGCAAAAGCTGGACGTTTGTCTTTTTTGCTCCGGAGGTTTCCGAAAGCGAAAACAGGTGCTTTTGAGGATGGAGTCCGCAGGAAAGCAGAGAGGGCCAAATTGTCTGTGGCATTTGAAGAGGTTCCAGGAGGCAATGAGGACCAGCATCACTTTTCCCCGCTGGCACCTTTGCTGTGGCAGCAAAAGCTGGACGTTTGTCTTTTTTGCTCCTGAGGTTGCCGAAAGCGAAAACATGTGCTTTTGAGGATGGAGTCCGCAGGAAAGCAGAGAGGGCCAAATTGTCTGGGGCATTTGAAGAGGTTCCAGGAGGCAATGAGGACCAGCATCACTTTTCCCCGCTGGCACCTTTGCTGTGGCAGCAAAAGCTGGACGTTTGTCTTTTTTGCTCCGGAGGCTGCCGAAAGCGAAAACAGGTGCTTTTGAGGATGGAGTCCGCAGGAAAGCAGAGAGGGCCAAATAGTCTGGGGCATTTGAAAGGGTTCCAGGAGGCAGTGAGAACCAGCATTACTTTTCCCGGCGGGCACCTTTGCTGTGGCAGCAAAACCTGGACGTTTGTCTTTTTTGCTCCGGAGGTTGCCGAAAGCGAAAACAGGTGCTTTTGAGGATGGAGTCCGCAGGAAAGCAGAGAGGGCCAAATTGTCTGTGGCATTTGAAGAGGTACCAGGACGCAGTGAGAACCAGCATTACGTTTCCCCGCTGGCACCTTTGCTGTGGCAGCAAAAGCTGGACGTTTGTCTTTTTTGCTGCGGAGGCTGCCGAAAGCGAAAACAGGTGCTTTTGAGGATGGAGTCCGCAGGAAAGCAGAGAGGGCCAAATTGTCTGGGGCATTTGAAAGAGTTCCAGGATGTAGTGAGAACCAGCATTACTTTTCCCCGCTGGCACCTTTGCTGTGGCAGCAAAACCTGGACGTTTGTCTTTTTTGCTCTGGAGGCTGCCGAAAGCGAAAACAGGTGCTTTTGAGGATGGAGTCCGCAGGAAAGCAGAGAGGGCCAAATTGTCTGGGGCATTTGAAAGAGTTCCAGGAGGCAGTGAGAACCAGCATTACTTTTCCTGGCTGGCACCTTTGCTGTGGCAGCAAAACCTGGACGTTTGTCTTTTTTGCTCCGGAGGTTGCCGAAAGCGAAAACAGGTGCTTTTGAGGATGGAGTCCGCAGGAAAGCAGAGAGGGCCAAATTGTCTGTGGCATTTGAAGAGGTACCAGGACGCAGTGAGAACCAGCATTACGTTTCCCCGCTGGCACCTTTGCTGTGGCAGCAAAAGCTGGACGTTTGTCTTTTTTGCTGCGGAGGCTGCCGAAAGCGAAAACAGGTGCTTTTGAGGATGGAGTCCGCAGGAAAGCAGAGAGGGCCAAATTGTCTGGGGCATTTGAAAGAGTTCCAGGATGTAGTGAGAACCAGCATTACTTTTCCCCGCTGGCACCTTTGCTGTGGCAGCAAAACCTGGACGTTTGTCTTTTTTGCTCTGGAGGCTGCCGAAAGCGAAAACAGGTGCTTTTGAGGATGGAGTCCGCAGGAAAGCAGAGAGGGCCAAATTGTCTGGGGCATTTGAAAGAGTTCCAGGAGGCAGTGAGAACCAGCATTACTTTTCCTGGCTGGCACCTTTGCTGTGGCAGCAAAACCTGGACGTTTGTCTTTTTTGCTCCGGAGGTTGCCGAAAGCGAAAACAGGTGCTTTTGAGGATGGAGTCCGCAGGAAAGCAGAGAGGGCCAAATTGTCTGGGGCATTTGAAAGAGTTCCAGGAGGCAGTGAGAACCAGCATTACTTTTGCCCGCTGGCACCTTTGCTGTGGCAGGAAAACCTGGACGTTTGTCTTTTTTGCTCCTGAGGTTGCCGAAAGCGAAAACAGGTGCTTTTGAGGATGGAGTCCGCAGGAAAGCAGAGAGGGCCAAATTGTCTGTGGCATTTGAAGAGGTTCCAGGAGGCAATGAGGACCAGCATAACTTTTCCCTGCTGGCACCTTTGCTGTGGCAGCAAAACCTGGACGTTTGTCTTTTTTGCTCTGGAGGCTGCCGAAAGCGAAAACAGGTGCTTTTGAGGATGGAGTCCGCAGGAAAGCAGAGAGGGCCAAATTGTCTGGGGCATTTGAAAGAGTTCCAGGAGGTAGTGAGAACCAGCATTACTTTTCCCGGCTGGCACCTTTGCTGTGGCAGCAAAAGCTGGACGTTTGTCTTTTTTGCTCTGGAGGGTGCCGAAACGAAAACAGGTGCTTTTGAGGATGGAGTCCGCAGGAAAGCAGAGAAGGCCAAATTGTCTGGGGCATTTGAAAGGGTTCCAGGAGGCAATGAGGACCAGCATTACTTTTCCCCGCTGGCACCTTTGCTGTGGCAGCAAAAGCTGGACGTTTGTCTTTTTTGCTCTGGAGGTTGCGGAAAGCGAAAACAGGTGCTTTTGAGGATGGAGTCCGCAGGAAAGCAGAGAGGGCCAAATTGTCTGGGGCATTTGAAAGAGTTCCAGGAGGTAGTGAGAACCAGCATTACTTTTCCCCGCTGGCACCTTTGCTGTGGCAGCAAAAGCTGGACGTTTGTCTTTTTTGCTCTGGAGGCTGCCGAAAGCGAAAACAGGTGCTTTTGAGGATGGAGTCCGCAGGAAAGCAGAGAGGGCCAAATTGTCTGTGGCATTTGAAAGAGTTCCAGGAGGCAGTGAGAACCAGCATTACTTTTCCCGGCTGGCACCTTTGCTGTGGCAGCAAAACCTGGACGTTTGTCTTTTTTGCTCCGGAGGTTGCCGAAAGCGAAAACAGGTGCTTTTGAGGATGGAGTCCGCAGGAAAGCAGAGAGGACCAAATTGTCTGTGGCATTTGAAAGAGTTCCAGGAGGCAGTGAGAACCAGCATTACTTTTCCCCGATGGCACCTTTGCTGTGGCAGCAAAACCTGGACGTTTGTCTTTTTACCACCAGAGGGCGCAGAAAGCGAAAAAAGGCGCTTTTGAGGATGGAGTCCGCAGGAAAGCAGAGAGGGCCAAATGGTCTGGGGCATTTGAAGGGGTTCCAGGAGGCAGTGAGAACCAGCATTACTTTTCGCCGCTGGCACATTTGCTGTGGCAGCAAAAGCTGGACGTTTGTCTTTTTTGCTCCGGAGGCTGCCGAAAGCGAAAACAGGTGCTTTTGAGGATGGAGTCCGCAGGAAAGCAGAGAGGGCCAAATTGTCTGGGGCATTTGAAAGAGTTCTAGGAGGTAGTGAGAACCAGCATTACTTTTCCCCGCTGGCACCTTTGCTGTGGCAGCAAAAGCTGGACGTTTGTCTTTTTTGCTGCGGAGGCTGCCGAAAGCGAAAACAGGTGCTTTTGAGGATGGAGTCCGCAGGAAAGCAGAGAGGGCCAAATTGTCTGGGGCATTTGAAAGAGTTCCAGGAGGCAGTGAGAACCAGCATTACTTTTCCCCGCTGGCACCTTTGCTGTGGCAGCAAAACCTGGACGTTTGTCTTTTTTGCTCCTGAGGTTGCCGAAAGCGAAAACAGGTGCTTTTGAGGATGGAGTCCGCAGGAAAACAGAGAGGGCCAAATTGTCTGGGGCATTTGAAAGGGTTCCAGGAGGCAGTGAGAACCAGCATTACTTTTGCCCGCTGGCACCTTTGCTGTGGCAGGAAAACCTGGACGTTTGTCTTTTTTGCTCCTGAGTTTTCCGAAAGCGAAAACAGGTGCTTTTGAGGATGGAGTCCGCAGGAAAGCAGAGAGGGCCAAATTGTCTGTGGCATTTGAAGAGGTTCCAGGAGGCAATGAGGACCAGCATCACTTTTCCCCGCTGGCACCTTTGCTGTGGCAGCAAAACCTGGACGTTTGTCTTTTTTGCTCTGGAGGCTGCCGAAAGCGAAAAAAGGTGCTTTTGAGGATGGAGTCCGCAGGAAAGCAGAGAGGGCCAAATTGTCTGGGGCATTTGAAAGAGTTCCAGGAGGTAGTGAGAACCAGCATTACTTTTCCCCGCTGGCACCTTTGCTGTGGCAGCAAAAGCTGGACGTTTGTCTTTTTTGCTCTGGAGGCTGCAAAAAGCGAAAACAGGTGCTTTTGAGGATAGAGTCCGCAGGAAAGCAGAGAGGGCCAAATTGTCTGGGGCATTTGAAAGAGTTCCAGGAGGCAGTGAGAACCAGCATTACTTTTCCCGGCTGGCACCTTTGCTGTGGCAGCAAAACCTGGACGTTTGTCTTTTTTGCTCCGGAGGTTGCCGAAAGCGAAAACAGGTGCTTTTGAGGATGGAGTCCGCAGGAAAGCAGAGAGTGCCAAATTGTCTGTGGCATTTGAAGAGGTTCCAGGAGGCAATGAGGACCAGCATTACTTTTCCCCGATGGCACCTTTGCTGTGGCAGGAAAACCTGGACGTTTTTCTTTTTTGCTCCTGAGGTTTCCGAAAGCGAAAACAGGTGCTTTTGAGGATGGAGTCCGCAGGAAAGCAGAGAGGGCCAAATTGTCTGGGGCATTTGAAGAGGTTCCAGGAGGCAATGAGGACCAGCATCACTTTTCCCCGCTGGCACCTTTGCTGTGGCAGCAAAAGCTGGACGTTTGTCCTTTTTGTTCCTGAGGTTGCCGAAAGCGAAAACAGGTACTTTTGAGGATGGAGTCCGCAGGAAAGCAGAGAAGGCCAAATGGTCTGGGGCATTTGAAGGGGTTCCAGGAGGCAGTGACAACCAGCATTACTTTTCGCCGCTTGGAACCTTTGCTGTGGCAGCAAAAGCTGGACGTTTGTCTTTTTTGCTGCGGAGGCTGCCGAAAGCGAAAACAGGTGCTTTTGAGGATGGAGTCCGCAGGAAAGCAGAGAGGGCCAAATTGTCTGTGGCATTTGAAGAGGTTCCAGGAGGCAATGAGGACCAGCATCACTTTTCCCCGCTGGCACCTTTGCTGTGGCAGAAAAACCTGGACGTTTGTCTTTTTTGCTTCTGAGGTTGCCGAAAGCGAAAACAGGTGCTTTTGAGGATGGAGTCCGCAGGAAAGCAGAGAGGGCCAAATTGTCTGTGGCATTTGATAAGGTTCTAGGAGGCAATGAGGACCAGCATTACTTTTCCCCGCTGGCACCTTTGCTGTGGCAGCAAAAGCTGGACGTTTGTCTTTTTTGCTCTGGAGGATGCCGAAAGCGAAAACAGGTGCTTTTGAGGATGGAGTCCGCAGGAAAACAGAGAGGGCCAAATTGTCTGGGGCATTTGAAAGGGTTCCAGGAGGCAGTGAGAACCAGCATTACTTTTGCCCGCTGGCACCTTTGCTGTGGCAGGAAAACCTGGACGTTTGTCTTTTTTGCTCCTGAGTTTTCCGAAAGCGAAAACAGGTGCTTTTGAGGATGGAGTCCGCAGGAAAGCAGAGAGGGCCAAATTGTCTGTGGCATTTGAAGAGGTTCCAGGAGGCAATGAGGACCAGCATCACTTTTCCCCGCTGGCACCTTTGCTGTGGCAGCAAAACCTGGACGTTTGTCTTTTTTGCTCTGGAGGCTGCCGAAAGCGAAAAAAGGTGCTTTTGAGGATGGAGTCCGCAGGAAAGCAGAGAGGGCCAAATTGTCTGGGGCATTTGAAAGAGTTCCAGGAGGTAGTGAGAACCAGCATTACTTTTCCCCGCTGGCACCTTTGCTGTGGCAGCAAAAGCTGGACGTTTGTCTTTTTTGCTCTGGTGGCTGCCGAAAGCGAAAACAGGTGCTTTTGAGGATAGAGTCCGCAAGAAAGCAGAGAGGGCCAAATTGTCTGGGGCATTTGAAAGAGTTCCAGGAGGCAGTGAGAACCAGCATTACTTTTCCCGGCTGGCACCTTTGCTGTGGCAGCAAAACCTGGACGTTTGTCTTTTTTGCTCCGGAGGTTGCCGAAAGCGAAAACAGGTGCTTTTGAGGATGGAGTCCGCAGGAAAGCAGAGAGTGCCAAATTGTCTGTGGCATTTGAAGAGGTTCCAGGAGGCAATGAGGACCAGCATTACTTTTCCCCGATGGCACCTTTGCTGTGGCAGGAAAACCTGGACGTTTTTCTTTTTTGCTCCTGAGGTTTCTGAAAGCGAAAACAGGTGCTTTTGAGGATGGAGTCCGCAGGAAAGCAGAGAGGGCCAAATTGTCTGGGGCATTTGAAGAGGTTCCAGGAGGCAATGAGGACCAGCATCACTTTTCCCCGCTGGCACCTTTGCTGTGGCAGCAAAAGCTGGACGTTTGTCCTTTTTGCTCCTGAGGTTGCCGAAAGCGAAAACAGGTACTTTTGAGGATGGAGTCCGCAGGAAAGCAGAGAGGGCCAAATGGTCTGGGGCATTTGAAGGGGTTCCAGGAGGCAGTGACAACCAGCATTACTTTTCGCCGCTTGGAACCTTTGCTGTGGCAGCAAAAGCTGGACGTTTGTCTTTTTTGCTGCGGAGGCTGCCGAAAGCGAAAACAGGTGCTTTTGAGGATGGAGTCCGCAGGAAAGCAGAGAGGGCCAAATTGTCTGTGGCATTTGAAAGAGTTCCAGGAGGCAGTGAGAACCAGCATTACTTTTGCCCGTTGGCACCTTTGCTGTGGCAGCAAAAGCTGGACGTTTGTCTTTTTTGCTCCGGAGGCTGCAGAAAGCGAAAACAGGTGCTTTTGAGGATGGAGTCCGCAGGAAAGCAGAGAGGGCCAAATTGTCTGGGGCATTTGAAAGAGTTCCAGGAGGCAGTGAGAACCAGCATTACTTTTCCCGGCTGGCACCTTTGCTGTGGCAGCAAAAGCTGGACGTTTTTCTTTTTTGCTCCGGAGGCTGCCGAAAGCGAAAAGAGGTGCTTTTGAGGATGGAGTCCGCAGGAAAGCAGAGAGGGCCAAATTGTCTGTGGCATTTGAAGAGGTTCCAGGAGGCAATGAGGACCAGCATCACTTTTCCCCGCTGGCACCTTTGCTGTGGCAGAAAAACCTGGACGTTTGTCTTTTTTGCTTCTGAGGTTGCCGAAAGCGAAAACAGGTGCTTTTGAGGATGGAGTCCGCAGGAAAGCAGAGAGGGCCAAATTGTCTGTGGCATTTGATAAGGTTCTAGGAGGCAATGAGGACCAGCATTACTTTTCCCCGCTGGCACCTTTGCTGTGGCAGCAAAAGCTGGACGTTTGTCTTTTTTGCTCTGGAGGATGCCGAAAGCGAAAACAGGTGCTTTTGAGGATGGAGTCCGCAGGAAAGCAGAGAGGGCCAAATAGTCTGGGGCATTTGAAAGGGTTCCAGGAGGCAGTGAGAACCAGCATTACTTTTCCCGGCTGGCACCTTTGCTGTGGCAGCAAAACCTGGACGTTTGTCTTTTTTGCTCCGGAGGCTGCCGAAAGCGAAAACAGGTGCTTTTGAGGATGGAGTCCGCAGGAAAGCAGAGAGGGCCAAATTGTCTGTGGCATTTGAAGAGGTTCCAGGACGCAGTGAGAACCAGCATTACTTTTCCCCGCTGGCACCTTTGCTGTGGCAGCAAAAGCTGGACGTTTGTCTTTTTTGCTCCGGAGGCTGCCGAAAGCGAAAACAGGTGCTTTTGAGGATGGAGTCCGCAGGAAAGCAGAGAGGGCCAAATTGTCTGGGGCATTTGAAAGAGTTCTAGGAGGTAGTGAGAACCAGCATTACTTTTCCCCGCTGGCACCTTTGCTCTGGCAGCAAAACCTGGACGTTTGTCTTTTTTGCTCTGGAGGCTGCCGAAAGCGAAAACAGGTGCTTTTGAGGATGGAGTCCGCAGGAAAGCAGAGAGGGCCAAATTGTCTGGGGCATTTGAAAGAGTTCCAGGAGGCAGTGAGAACCAGCATTACTTTTCCCCGCTGGCACCTTTGCTGTGGCAGGAAAACCTGGACCTTTGTCTTTTTTGCTCCTGAGGTTTCCGAAAGCGAAAACAGGTGCTTTTAGGGATGGAGTCCGCAGGAAAGCAGAGAGGGCCAAATTGTCTGTGGCATTTGAAGGGGTTCCAGGAGGCAATGAGGACCAGCATAACTTTTCCCCGCTGGCACCTTTGCTGTGGCAGCAAAAGCTGGACGTTTGTCTTTTTTGCTCTGGAGGCTGCCGAAAGCGAAAACAGGTGCTTTTGAGGATGGAGTCCGCAGGAAAGCAGAGAGGGCCAAATTGTCTGGGGCATTTGAAAGAGTTCCAGGAGGTATTGAGAACCAGCATCACTTTTCCCCGCTGGCACCTTTGCTGTGGCAGCAAAAGCTGGACGTTTGTCTTTTTTGCTCCTGAGGTTGCCGAAAGCGAAAACAGGTGCTTTTGAGGATGGAGTCCGCAGGAAAGCAGAGAGGGCCAAATTGTCTGTGGCATTTGAAGAGGTTCCAGGAGGCAATGAGGACCAGCATAACTTTTCCCCGCTGGCACCTTTGCTGTGGCAGCAAAAGCTGGACGTTTGTCTTTTTTGCTCCTGAGGCTGCCGAAAGCGAAAACAGGTGCTTTTGAGGATGGAGTCCGCAGGAAAGCAAAGAGGGCCAAATTGTCTGTGGCATTTGAAAGAGTTCCAGGAGGCAGTGAGAACCAGCATTACTTTTCCCGGCTGGCACCTTTGCTGTGGCAGCAAAAGCTGGACGTTTGTCTTTTTTGCTCCGGAGGCTGCCGAAAGCGAAAACAGGTGCTTTTGAGGATGCAGTCCGCAGGAAAGCAGAGAGGGCCAAATTGTCTGGGGCATTTGAAAGGGTTCCAGGAGGCAGTGAGAACCAGCATTACTTTTGCCCGCTGGCACCTTTGCTGTGGCAGCAAAACCTGGACGTTTGTCTTTTTTGCTCCGGAGGCTGCCGTAAGCGAAAACAGGTGCTTTTGAGGATGGAGTCCGCAGGAAAGCAGAGAGGGCCAAATTGTCTGTGGCATTTGAAAGAGTTCCAGGAGGCAGTGAGAACCAGCATTACTTTTCCCTGGTGGCACCTTTGCTGTGGCAGCAAAAGCTGGACGTTTGTCTTTTTTGCTCCTGAGGCTGCCGAAAGCGAAAACAGGTGCTTTTGAGGATGGAGTCCGCAGGAAAGCAGAGAGGGCCAAATTGTCTGGGGCATTTGAAGAGGTTCCAGGAGGCAATGAGGACCAGCATCACTTTTCCCCGCTGGCACCTTTGCTGTGGCAGCAAAAGCTGGACGTTTGTCTTTTTTGCTCCAAAGGCTGCCGAAAGCGAAAACAGGTGCTTTTGAGGATGGAGTCCGCAGGAAAGCAGAGAGGGCAAAATAGTCTGGGGCATTTGAAAGGGTTCCAGGAGGCAGTGAGAACCAGCATTACTTTTCCCCGCTGGCACCTTTGCTGTGGCAGCAAAAGCTGGACGTTTGTCTTTTTTGCTGCGGAGGCTGCCGAAAGCGAAAACAGGTGCTTTTGAGGATGGAGTCCGCAGGAAAGCAGAGAGGGCCAAATTGTCTGGGGCATTTGAAAGAGTTCCAGGATGTAGTGAGAACCAGCATTACTTTTCCCCGCTGGCACCTTTGCTGTGGCAGCAAAAGCTGGACGTTTGTCTTTTTTGCTCTGGAGGCTGCCGAAAGCGAAAACAGGTGCTTTTGAGGATGGAGTCCGCAGGAAAGCAGAGAGGGCCAAATTGTCTGTGGCATTTGAAAGAGTTCCAGGAGGCAGTGAGAACCAGCATTACTTTTCCCCGGTGGCACCTTTGCTGTGGCAGGAAAACCTGGACGTTTGTCTTTTTTGCTCCTGAGGTTGCCGAAAGCGAAAACAGGTGCTTTTGAGGATGGAGTCCGCAGGAAAGCAGAGAGGGCCAAATTGTCTGTGGCATTTGAAGAGGTTCCAGGAGGCAATGAGGACCAGCATAACTTTTCCCTGCTGGCACCTTTGCTGTGGCAGCAAAACCTGGACGTTTGTCTTTTTTGCTCTGGAGGCTGCCGAAAGCGAAAACAGGTGCTTTTGAGGATGGAGTCCGCAGGAAAGCAGAGAGGGCCAAATTGTCTGGGGCATTTGAAAGAGTTCCAGGAGGTAGTGAGAACCAGCATTACTTTTCCCGGCTGGCACCTTTGCTGTGGCAGCAAAAGCTGGACGTTTGTCTTTTTTGCTCTGGAGGCTGCCGAAAGCGAAAACAGGTGCTTTTGAGGATGGAGTCCGCAGGAAAGCAGAGAAGGCCAAATTGTCTGGGGCATTTGAAAGGGTTCCAGGAGGCAATGAGGACCAGCATTACTTTTCCCCGCTGGCACCTTTGCTGTGGCAGCAAAAGCTGGACGTTTGTCTTTTTTGCTCTGGAGGCTGCCGAAAGCGAAAACAGGTGCTTTTGAGGATGGAGTCCGCAGGAAAGCAGAGAGGGCCAAATTGTCTGTGGCATTTGAAAGAGTTCCAGGAGGCAGTGAGAACCAGCATTACTTTTCCCGGCTGGCACCTTTGCTGTGGCAGCAAAACCTGGACGTTTGTCTTTTTTGCTCCGGAGGTTGCCGAAAGCGAAAACAGGTGCTTTTGAGGATGGAGTCCGCAGGAAAGCAGAGAGGGCCAAATTGTCTGTGGCATTTGAAGAGGTTCCAGGAGGCAATGAGGACCAGCATTACTTTTCCCCGATGGCACCTTTGCTGTGGCAGAAAACCTGGACGTTTGTCTTTTTACCACCAGAGGGCGCAGAAAGCGAAAAAAGGCGCTTTGAGGATGGAGTCCGCAGGAAAGCAGAGAGGGCCAAATGGTCTGGGGCATTTGAAGGGGTTCCAGGAGGCAGTGAGAACCAGCATTACTTTTCGCCGCTGGCACATTTGCTGTGGCAGCAAAAGCTGGACGTTTGTCTTTTTTGCTCCGGAGGCTGCCGAAAGCGAAAACAGGTGCTTTTGAGGATGGAGTCCGCAGGAAAGCAGAGAGGGCCAAATTGTCTGGGGCATTTGAAAGAGTTCTAGGAGGTAGTGAGAACCAGCATTACTTTTCCCCGCTGGCACCTTTGCTGTGGCAGCAAAACCTGGACGTTTGTCTTTTTTGCTCCGGAGGCTGCCGAAAGCGAAAACAGGTGCTTTTGAGGATGGAGTCCGCAGGAAAGCAGAGAGGGCCAAATTGTCTGGGGCATTTGAAAGAGTTCCAGGAGGCAGTGAGAACCAGCATTACTTTTCCCCGCTGGCACCTTTGCTGTGGCAGCAAAACCTGGACGTTTGTCTTTTTTGCTCCTGAGGTTGCCGAAAGCGAAAACAGGTGCTTTTGAGGATGGAGTCCGCAGGAAAACAGAGAGGGCCAAATTGTCTGGGGCATTTGAAGAGGTTCCAGGAGGCAATGAGGACCAGCATCACTTTTCCCCGCTGGCACCTTTGCTGTGGCAGCAAAACCTGGACGTTTGTCTTTTTTGCTCTGGAGGCTGCCGAAAGCGAAAAAAGGTGCTTTTGAGGATGGAGTCCGCAGGAAAGCAGAGAGGGCCAAATTGTCTGGGGCATTTGAAAGAGTTCCAGGAGGTAGTGAGAACCAGCATTACTTTTCCCCGCTGGCACCTTTGCTGTGGCAGCAAAACCTGGACGTTTGTCTTTTTTGCTCTGGAGGCTGCCGAAAGCTAAAACAGGTGCTTTTGAGGATAGAGTCCGCAGGAAAGCAGAGAGGGCCAAATTGTCTGGGGCATTTGAAAGAGTTCCAGGAGGCAGTGAGAACCAGCATTACTTTTCCCGGCTGGAACCTTTGCTGTGGCAGCAAAACCTGGACGTTTGTCTTTTTTGCTCCGGAGGTTGCCGAAAGCGAAAACAGGTGCTTTTGAGGATGGAGTCCGCAGGAAAGCAGAGAGTGCCAAATTGTCTGTGGCATTTGAAGAGGTTCCAGGAGGCAATGAGGACCAGCATTACTTTTCCCCGATGGCACCTTTGCTGTGGCAGGAAAACCTGGACGTTTGTCTTTTTTGCTCCTGAGGTTTCCGAAAGCGAAAACAGGTGCTTTTGAGGATGGAGTCCGCAGGAAAGCAGAGAGGGCCAAATTGTCTGGGGCATTTGAAAGGGTTCCAGGAGGCAATGAGGACCAGCATCACTTTTCCCCGCTGGCACCTTTGCTGTGGCAGCAAAAGCTGGACGTTTGTCCTTTTTGCTCCTGAGGTTGCCGAAAGAGAAAACAGGTACTTTTGAGGATGGAGTCCGCAGGAAAGCAGAGAGGGCCAAATGGTCTGGGGCATTTGAAGGGGTTCCAGGAGGCAGTGACAACCAGCATTACTTTTCGCCGCTTGGAACCTTTGCTGTGGCAGCAAAAGCTGGACGTTTGTCTTTTTTGCTCCGGAGGCTGCCGAAAGCGAAAACAGGTGCTTTTGAGGATGGAGTCCGCAGGAAAGCAGAGAGGGCCAAATTGTCTGTGGCATTTGAAAGAGTTCCAGGAGGCAGTGAGAACCAGCATTACTTTTCCCCGCTGGCACCTTTGCTGTGGCAGGAAAACCTGGACGTTTGTCTTTTTTGCTCCTGAGGTTTCCGAAATCGAAAACATGTGCTTTTGAGGATGGAGTCCGCAGGAAAGCAGAGAGGGCCAAATTGTCTGTGGCATTTGAAGGGGTTCCAGGAGGCAATGAGGACCAGCATAACTTTTCCCCGCTGGCACCTTTGCTGTGGCAGCAAAAGCTGGACGTTTGTCTTTTTTGCTCTGGAGGCTGCCGAAAGCGAAAACAGGTGCTTTTGAGGATGGAGTCCGCAGGAAAGCAGAGAGGGCCAAATTGTCTGGGGCATTTGAAAGAGTTCCAGGAGGTAGTGAGAACCAGCATTAATTTTCCCCGCTGGCGCCTTTGCTGTGGCAGCAAAAGCTGGACGTTTGTCTTTTTTGCTCCTGAGGTTGCCGAAAGCGAAAACAGGTGCTTTTGAGGATGGAGTCCGCAGGAAAGCAGAGAGGGCCAAATTGTCTGGGGCATTTGAAAGGGTTCCAGGAGGCAGTGAGAACCAGAATTACTTTTCCCCGCTGGCACCTTTGCTGTGGCAGCAAAACCTGGACGTTTGTCTTTTTTGCTCCGGAGGTTGCCGAAAGCGAAAACAGGTGCTTTTGAGGATGGAGTCCGCAGGAAAGCAGAGAGTGCCAAATTGTCTGTGGCATTTGAAGAGGTTCCAGGAGGCAATGAGGACCAGCATTACTTTTCCCCGATGGCACCTTTGCTGTGGCAGGAAAACCTGGACGTTTGTCTTTTTTGCTCCTGAGGTTTCCGAAAGCGAAAACAGGTGCTTTTGAGGATGGAGTCCGCAGGAAAGCAGAGAGGGCCAAATTGTCTGGGGCATTTGAAGAGGTTCCAGGAGGCAATGAGGACCAGCATCACTTTTCCCCGCTGGCACCTTTGCTGTGGCAGCAAAAGCTGGACGTTTGTCCTTTTTGCTCCTGAGGTTGCCGAAAGCGAAAACAGGTACTTTTGAGGATGGAGTCCGCAGGAAAGCAGAGAGGGCCAAATGGTCTGGGGCATTTGAAGGGGTTCCAGGAGGCAGTGACAACCAGCATTACTTTTCGCCGCTTGGAACCTTTGCTGTGGCAGCAAAAGCTGGACGTTTGTCTTTTTTGCTCCGGAGGCTGCCGAAAGCGAAAACAGGTGCTTTTGAGGATGGAGTCTGCAGGAAAGTAGACAGGGCCAAATTGTCTGTGGCATTTGAAAGGGTTCCAGGAGGCAGTGAGAACCAGCATTACTTTTGCCCGCTGGCACCTTTGCTGTGGCAGCAAAACCTGGACGTTTGTCTTTTTTGCTCCTGAGGTTTCCGAAAGCGAAAACAGGTGCTTTTGAGGATGGAGTCCGCAGGAAAGCAGAGAGGGCCAAATTGTCTGGGGCATTTGAAAGAGTTCTAGGAGGTAGTGAGAACCAGCATTACTTTTCCCGGCTGGCACCTTTGCTGTGGCAGCCAAAGCTGGACGTTTGTCTTTTTTGCTCTGGAGGCTGCCGAAAGCGAAAACAGGTGCTTTTGAGGATGGAGTCTGCAGGAAAGCAGAGAGGGCCAAATTGTCTGGGGCATTTGAAAGAGTTCCAGGAGGTTGTGAGAACCAGCATTAATTTTCCCCGCTGGCGCCTTTGCTGTGGCAGCAAAACCTGGACGTTTGTCTTTTTTGCTCCGGAGGCTGCCGAAAGCGAAAACAGGTGCTTTTGAGGATGGAGTCCGCAGGAAAGCAGAGAGGGCCAAATTGTCTGGGGCATTTGAAAGGGTTCCAGGAGGCAGTGAGAACCAGCATTACTTTTGCCCGCTGGCACCTTTGCTGTGGCAGGAAAACCTGGACGTTTATCTTTTTTGCTCCTGAGGTTGCCGAAAGCGAAAACAGGTGCTTTTGAGGATGGAGTCCGCAGGAAAGCAGAGAGGGCCAAATTGTCTGTGGCATTTGAAGAGGTTCCAGGAGTCAATGAGGACCAGCATCACTTTTCCCCGCTGGCACCTTTGCTGTGGCAGCAAAAGCTGGACGTTTGTCTTTTTTGCTCCGGAGGTTGCCGAAAGCGAAAACAGGTGCTTTTGAGGATGGAGTCCGCAGGAAAACAGAGAGGGCCAAATTGTCTGTGGCATTTGAAGAGGTTCCAGGAGGCAATGAGGACCAGCATTACTTTTCCCCGCTGGCACCTTTGCTGTGGCAGCAAAAGCTGGACGTTTGTCTTTTTTGCTCCGGAGGCTGCCGAAAGCGAAAACAGGTGCTTTTGAGGATGGAGTCCGCAGGAAAGCAGAGAGGGCCAAATTGTCTGTGGCATTTGAAAGAGTTCCAGGAGGCAGTGAGAACCAGCATTACTTTTCCCGGCTGGCACCTTTGCTGTGGCAGCAAAAGCTGGACGTTTGTCTTTTTTGCTCCGGAGGCTGCCGAAAGCGAAAACAGGTGCTTTTGAGGATGCAGTCCGCAGGAAAGCAGAGAGGGCCAAATTGTCTGGGGCATTTGAAAGAGTTCCAGGAGGCAGTGAGAACCAGCATTACTTTTGCCCGCTGGCACCTTTGCTGTGGCAGCAAAACCTGGACGTTTGTCTTTTTTGCTCCGGAGGCTGCCAAAAGCGAAAACAGGTGCTTTTGAGGATGGAGTCCGCAGGAAAGCAGAGAGGGCCAAATTGTCTGTGGCATTTGAAAGAGTTCCAGGAGGCAGTGAGAACCAGCATTACTTTTCCCGGCTGGCACCTTTGCTGTGGCAGCAAAAGCTGGACGTTTGTCTTTTTTGCTCCGGAGGATGCCGAAAGCGAAAACAGGTGCTTTTGAGGATGCAGTCCGCAGGAAAGCAGAGAGGGCCAAATTGTCTGGGGCATTTGAAAGAGTTCCAGGAGGCAGTGAGAACCAGCATTACTTTTGCCCGCTGGCACCTTTGCTGTGGCAGGAAAACCTGGACGTTTGTCTTTTTTGCTCCGGAGGCTGCCGAAAGCGAAAAGAGGTGCTTTTGAGGATGGAGTCCGCAGGAAAGCAGAGAGGGCCAAATTGTCTGGGGCATATGAAAGGGTTCCAGGAGGCAGTGAGAACCAGCATTACTTTTGCCCGCTGGCACCTTTGCTGTGGCAGGAAAACCTGGACGTTTGTCTTTTTTGCTCCTGAGGTTGCCGAAAGCGAAAACAGGTGCTTTTGAGGATGGAGTCCGCAGGAAAGCAGAGAGGGCCAAATTGTCTGTGGCATTTGAAGAGGTTCCAGGATGCAGTGAGAACCAGCATTACGTTTCCCCGCTGGCACCTTTGCTGTGGCAGCAAAAGCTGGACGTTTGTCTTTTTTGCTGCGGAGGCTGCCGAAAGCGAAAACAGGTGCTTTTGAGGATGGAGTCCGCAGGAAAGCAGAGAGGGCCAAATTGTCTGGGGCATTTGAAAGAGTTCCAGGAGGCAGTGAGAACCAGCATTACTTTTGCCCTCTGGCACCTTTGCTGTGGCAGCAAAAGCTGGACGTTTGTCTTTTTTGCTCCTGATGTTTCCGAAAGCGAAAACAGGTGCTTTTGAGGATGGAGTCCGCAGGAAAGCAGAGAGGGCCAAATTGTCTGTGGCATTTGAAGAGGTTCCAGGAGGCAATGAGGACCAGCATAACTTTTCCCTGCTGGCACCTTTGCTGTGGCAGCAAAAGCTGGACGTTTGTCTTTTTTGCTCCTGAGGTTGCCTAAAGCGAAAACAGGTGCTTTTGAGGATGGAGTCCGCAGGAAAGCAGAGAGGGCCAAATTGTCTGTGGCATTTGAAGAGGTTCCAGAAGGCAATGAGGACCAGCATCACTTTTCCCCGCTGGCACCTTTGCTGTGGCAGCAAAAGCTGGACGTTTGTCTTTTTTGCTCCGGAGGCTGCCGAAAGCGAAAACAGGTGCTTTTGAGGATGGAGTCCGCAGGAAAGCAGAGAGGGCCAAATTGTCTGTGGCATTTGAAGAGGTTCCAGAAGGCAATGAGGACCAGCATCACTTTTCCCCGCTGGCACCTTTGCTGTGGCAGCAAAAGCTGGACGTTTGTCTTTTTTGCTCCGGAGGCTGCCGAAAGCGAAAACAGGTGCTTTTGAGGATGGAGTCCGCAGGAAAGCAGAGAGGGCCAAATTGTCTGGGGCATTTGAAAGGGTTCCAGGAGGCAATGAGGACCAGCATCACTTTTCCCCGCTGGCACCTTTGCTGTGGCAGCAAAAGCTGGACGTTTGTCCTTTTTGCTCCTGAGGTTGCCGAAAGCGAAAACAGGTACTTTTGAGGATGGAGTCCGCAGGAAAGCAGAGAGGGCCAAATGGTCTGGGGCATTTGAAGGGGTTCCAGGAGGCAGTGACAACCAGCATTACTTTTCGCCGCTTGGAACCTTTGCTGTGGCAGCAAAAGCTGGACGTTTGTCTTTTTTGCTCCGGAGGCTGCCGAAAGCGAAAACAGGTGCTTTTGAGGATGGAGTCCGCAGGAAAGCAGAGAGGGCCAAATTGTCTGGGGCATTTGAAAGAGTTCCAGGAGGCAGTGAGAACCAGCATTACTTTTCCCCGCTGGCACCTTTGCTGTGGCAGGAAAACCTGGACGTTTGTCTTTTTTGCTCCTGAGGTTTCCGAAATCGAAAACATGTGCTTTTGAGGATGGAGTCCGCAGGAAAGCAGAGAGGGCCAAATTGTCTGTGGCATTTGAAGGGGTTCCAGGAGGCAATGAGGACCAGCATAACTTTTCCCCGCTGGCACCTTTGCTGTGGCAGCAAAAGCTGGACGTTTGTCTTTTTTGCTCTGGAGGCTGCCGAAAGCGAAAACAGGTGCTTTTGAGGATGGAGTCCGCAGGAAAGCAGAGAGGGCCAAATTGTCTGGGGCATTTGAAAGAGTTCCAGGAGGTAGTGAGAACCAGCATTAATTTTCCCCGCTGGCGCCTTTGCTGTGGCAGCAAAAGCTGGACGTTTGTCTTTTTTGCTCCTGAGGTTGCCGAAAGCGAAAACAGGTGCTTTTGAGGATGGAGTCCGCAGGAAAGCAGAGAGGGCCAAATTGTCTGGGGCATTTGAAAGGGTTCCAGGAGGCAGTGAGAACCAGCATTACTTTTCCCCGCTGGCACCTTTGCTGTGGCAGCAAAACCTGGACGTTTGTCTTTTTTGCTCCGGAGGTTGCCGAAAGCGAAAACAGGTGCTTTTGAGGATGGAGTCCGCAGGAAAGCAGAGAGTGCCAAATTGTCTGTGGCATTTGAAGAGGTTCCAGGAGGCAATGAGGACCAGCATTACTTTTCCCCGATGGCACCTTTGCTGTGGCAGGAAAACCTGGACGTTTGTCTTTTTTGCTCCTGAGGTTTCCGAAAGCGAAAACAGGTGCTTTTGAGGATGGAGTCCGCAGGAAAGCAGAGAGGGCCAAATTGTCTGGGGCATTTGAAGAGGTTCCAGGAGGCAATGAGGACCAGCATCACTTTTCCCCGCTGGCACCTTTGCTGTGGCAGCAAAAGCTGGACGTTTGTCCTTTTTGCTCCTGAGGTTGCCGAAAGCGAAAACAGGTACTTTTGAGGATGGAGTCCGCAGGAAAGCAGAGAGGGCCAAATGGTCTGGGGCATTTGAAGGGGTTCCAGGAGGCAGTGACAACCAGCATTACTTTTCGCCGCTTGGAACCTTTGCTGTGGCAGCAAAAGCTGGACGTTTGTCTTTTTTGCTCCGGAGGCTGCCGAAAGCGAAAACAGGTGCTTTTGAGGATGGAGTCTGCAGGAAAGTAGACAGGGCCAAATTGTCTGTGGCATTTGAAAGGGTTCCAGGAGGCAGTGAGAACCAGCATTACTTTTGCCCGCTGGCACCTTTGCTGTGGCAGCAAAACCTGGACGTTTGTCTTTTTTGCTCCTGAGGTTTCCGAAAGCGAAAACAGGTGCTTTTGAGGATGGAGTCCGCAGGAAAGCAGAGAGGGCCAAATTGTCTGGGGCATTTGAAAGAGTTCTAGGAGGTAGTGAGAACCAGCATTACTTTTCCCGGCTGGCACCTTTGCTGTGGCAGCCAAAGCTGGACGTTTGTCTTTTTTGCTCTGGAGGCTGCCGAAAGCGAAAACAGGTGCTTTTGAGGATGGAGTCTGCAGGAAAGCAGAGAGGGCCAAATTGTCTGGGGCATTTGAAAGAGTTCCAGGAGGTTGTGAGAACCAGCATTAATTTTCCCCGCTGGCGCCTTTGCTGTGGCAGCAAAACCTGGACGTTTGTCTTTTTTGCTCCGGAGGCTGCCGAAAGCGAAAACAGGTGCTTTTGAGGATGGAGTCCGCAGGAAAGCAGAGAGGGCCAAATTGTCTGGGGCATTTGAAAGGGTTCCAGGAGGCAGTGAGAACCAGCATTACTTTTGCCCGCTGGCACCTTTGCTGTGGCAGGAAAACCTGGACGTTTATCTTTTTTGCTCCTGAGGTTGCCGAAAGCGAAAACAGGTGCTTTTGAGGATGGAGTCCGCAGGAAAGCAGAGAGGGCCAAATTGTCTGTGGCATTTGAAGAGGTTCCAGGAGTCAATGAGGACCAGCATCACTTTTCCCCGCTGGCACCTTTGCTGTGGCAGCAAAAGCTGGACGTTTGTCTTTTTTGCTCCGGAGGTTGCCGAAAGCGAAAACAGGTGCTTTTGAGGATGGAGTCCGCAGGAAAGCAGAGAGGGCCAAATTGTCTGTGGCATTTGAAGAGGTTCCAGGAGGCAATGAGGACCAGCATTACTTTTCCCCGCTGGCACCTTTGCTGTGGCAGCAAAAGCTGGACGTTTGTCTTTTTTGCTCCGGAGGCTGCCGAAAGCGAAAACAGGTGCTTTTGAGGATGGAGTCCGCAGGAAAGCAGAGAGGGCCAAATTGTCTGTGGCATTTGAAAGAGTTCCAGGAGGCAGTGAGAACCAGCATTACTTTTCCCGGCTGGCACCTTTGCTGTGGCAGCAAAAGCTGGACGTTTGTCTTTTTTGCTCCGGAGGCTGCCGAAAGCGAAAACAGGTGCTTTTGAGGATGCAGTCCGCAGGAAAGCAGAGAGGGCCAAATTGTCTGGGGCATTTGAAAGACTTCCAGGAGGCAGTGAGAACCAGCATTACTTTTGCCCGCTGGCACCTTTGCTGTGGCAGCAAAACCTGGACGTTTGTCTTTTTTGCTCCGGAGGCTGCCAAAAGCGAAAACAGGTGCTTTTGAGGATGGAGTCCGCAGGAAAGCAGAGAGGGCCAAATTGTCTGTGGCATTTGAAAGAGTTCCAGGAGGCAGTGAGAACCAGCATTACTTTTCCCGGCTGGCACCTTTGCTGTGGCAGCAAAAGCTGGACGTTTGTCTTTTTTGCTCCGGAGGATGCCGAAAGCGAAAACAGGTGCTTTTGAGGATGCAGTCCGCAGGAAAGCAGAGAGGGCCAAATTGTCTGGGGCATTTGAAAGAGTTCCAGGAGGCAGTGAGAACCAGCATTACTTTTGCCCGCTGGCACCTTTGCTGTGGCAGGAAAACCTGGACGTTTGTCTTTTTTGCTCCGGAGGCTGCCGAAAGCGAAAAGAGGTGCTTTTGAGGATGGAGTCCGCAGGAAAGCAGAGAGGGCCAAATTGTCTGGGGCATATGAAAGGGTTCCAGGAGGCAGTGAGAACCAGCATTACTTTTGCCCGCTGGCACCTTTGCTGTGGCAGGAAAACCTGGACGTTTGTCTTTTTTGCTCCTGAGGTTGCCGAAAGCGAAAAACAGGTGCTTTTGAGGATGGAGTCCGCAGGAAAGCAGAGAGGGCCAAATTGTCTGTGGCATTTGAAGAGGTTCCAGGATGCAGTGAGAACCAGCATTCGTTTCCCCGCTGGCACCTTTGCTGTGGCAGCAAAAGCTGGACGTTTGTCTTTTTTGCTCCGGAGGCTGCCGAAAGAAAAAACAGGTGCTTTTGAGGATGGAGTCCGCAGGAAAGCAGAGAGGGCCAAATTGTCTGGGGCATTTGAAAGAGTTCCAGGAGGCAGTGAGAACCAGCATTACTTTTGCCCTCTGGCACCTTTGCTGTGGCAGCAAAAGCTGGACGTTTGTCTTTTTTGCTCCTGATGTTTCCGAAAGCGAAAACAGGTGCTTTTGAGGATGGAGTCCGCAGGAAAGCAGAGAGGGCCAAATTGTCTGTGGCATTTGAAGAGGTTCCAGGAGGCAATGAGGACCAGCATAACTTTTCCCTGCTGGCACCTTTGCTGTGGCAGCAAAAGCTGGACGTTTGTCTTTTTTGCTCCTGAGGTTGCCTAAAGCGAAAACAGGTGCTTTTGAGGATGGAGTCCGCAGGAAAGCAGAGAGGGCCAAATTGTCTGTGGCATTTGAAGAGGTTCCAGAAGGCAATGAGGACCAGCATCACTTTTCCCCGCTGGCACCTTTGCTGTGGCAGCAAAAGCTGGACGTTTGTCTTTTTTGCTCCGGAGGCTGCCGAAAGCGAAAACAGGTGCTTTTGAGGATGGAGTCCGCAGGAAAGCAGAGAGGGCCAAATTGTCTGTGGCATTTGAAGAGGTTCCAGAAGGCAATGAGGACCAGCATCACTTTTCCCCGCTGGCACCTTTGCTGTGGCAGCAAAAGCTGGACGTTTGTCTTTTTTGCTCCGGAGGCTGCCGAAAGCGAAAACAGGTGCTTTTGAGGATGGAGTCCGCAGGAAAGCAGAGAGGGCCAAATTGTCTGGGGCATTTGAAAGGGTTCCAGGAGGCAGTGAGAACCAGCATTACTTTTCCCGGCTGGCACCTTTGCTGTGGCAGCAAAAGCTGGACGTTTGTCTTTTTTGCTCCGGAGGTTGCCGAAAGCGAAAACAGGTGCTTTTGAGGATGGAGTCCGCAGGAAAGCAGAGAGGGCCAAATTGTCTGTGGCATTTGAAGAGGTTCCAGGACGCAGTGAGAACCAGCATTACGTTTCCCCGCTGGCACCTTTGCTGTGGCAGCAAAAGCTGGACGTTTGTCTTTTTTGCTGCGGAGGCTGCCGAAAGCGAAAACAGGTGCTTTTGAGGATGGAGTCCGCAGGAAAGCAGAGAGGGCCAAATTGTCTGGGGCATTTGAAAGAGTTCCAGGAGGTAGTGAGAACCAGCATTACTTTTCCCCGCTGGCACCTTTGCTGTGGCAGCAAAAGCTGGACGTTTGTCTTTTTTGCTCTGGAGGCTGCCGAAAGCGAAAACAGGTGCTTTTGAGGATGGAGTCCGCAGGAAAGCAGAGATGGCCAAATTGTCTGGGGCATTTGAAAGAGTTCCAGGAGGCAGTGAGAACCAGCATTACTTTTCCTGGCTGGCACCTTTGCTGTGGCAGCAAAACCTGGACGTTTGTCTTTTTTGCTCCGGAGGTTGCCGAAAGCGAAAACACGTGCTTTTGAGGATGGAGTCCGCAGGAAAGCAGAGAGGGCCAAATTGTCTGGGGCATTTGAAAGAGTTCCAGGAGGCAGTGAGAACCAGCATTACTTTTGCCCGCTGGCACCTTTGCTGTGGCAGCAAAAGCTGGACGTTTGTCTTTTTTACTCCTGAGGTTGCCGAAAGCGAAAACAGGTGCTTTTGAGGATGGAGTCCGCAGGAAAGCAGAGAGGGCCAAATTGTCTGTGGCATTTGAAGAGGTTCCAGGAGGCAATGAGGACCAGCATCACTTTTCCCTGCTGGCACCTTTGCTGTGGCAGCAAAAGCTGGACGTTTGTCTTTTTTGCTCTGGAGGCTGCCGAAAGCGAAAACAGGTGCTTTTGAGGATGGAGTCCGCAGGAAAGCAGAGAGGGCCAAATTGTCTGTGGCATTTGATAAGGTTCCAGGAGGCAATGAGGACCAGCATTACTTTTCCCCGATGGCACCTTTGCTGTGGCTGCAAAACCTGGACGTTTGTGTTTTTACCACTGGAGGGCGCCGAAAGGGAAAAAAGGCGCTTTTGAGGATGGATTCCGCAGGAAAGCAGAGAGGGCCAAATGGTCTGGGGCATTTGAAGGGGTTCCAGGAGGCAGTGAGAACCAGCATTACTTTTGCCCGCTGGCACCTTTGCTGTGGCAGGAAAACCTGGACGTTTGTCTTTTTTGCTCCTCAGTTTTCTGAAAGCGAAAACAGGTGCTTTTGAGGATGGAGTCCGCAGGAAAGCAGAGAGGGCCAAATTGTCTGTGGCATTTGAAGAGGTTCCAGGAGGCAATGAGGACCAGCATAACTTTTCCCCGCTGGCACCTTTGCTGTGGCAGCAAAAGCTGGACGTTTGTCTTTTTTGCTCCGGAGGCTGCCGAAAGCGAAAACAGGTGCTTTTGAGGATGGAGTACGCAGGAAAGCAGAGACGGCCAAATTGTCTGGGGCATTTGAAAGAGTTCCAGGAGGTAGTGAGAACCAGCATTACTTTTCCCCGCTGGCACCTTTGCTGTGGCAGCAAAAGCTGGACGTTTGTCTTTTTTGCTCTGGAGGCTGCCGAAAGCGAAAACAGGTGCTTTTGAGGATGGAGTCCGCAGGAAAGCAGAGAGGGCCAAATTGTCTGTGGCATTTGAAGAGGTTCCAGGAGGCAATGAGGACCAGCATTACTTTTCCCGGATGGCACCTTTGCTGTGGCAGCAAAAGCTGGACGTTTGTTTTTTTACCACCGGAGGGCGCCGAAAGTGAAAAAAGGCGCTTTTGAGGATAGAGTCCGCAGGAAAGCAGAGAGGGCCAAATGGTCTGGGGCATTTGAAGGGGTTCCAGGAGGCAGTGAGAACCAGCATTACTTTTCGCTGCTGGCACCTTTGCTGTGGCAGCAAAAGCTGGACGTTTGTCTTTTTTGCTCCGGAGGCTGCCGAAAGCGAAAACAGGTGCTTTTGAGGATGGAGTCCGCAGGAAAGCAGAGAGGGCCAAATTGTCTGTAGCATTTTAAAGAGTTCCAGGAGGTAGTGAGAACCAGCATTACTTTTCCCCGCTGGCACCTTTGCTGTGGCAGCAAAAGCTGGACGTTTGTCTTTTTTGCTCTGGAGGCTGCCGAAAGCGAAAACAGGTGCTTTTGAGGATGGAGTCCGCAGGAAAGCAGAGATGGCCAAATTGTCTGGGGCATTTGAAAGAGTTCCAGGAGGCAGTGAGAACCAGCATTACTTTTCCCGGCTGGCACCTTTGCTGTGGCAGCAAAACCTGGACGTTTGTCTTTTTTGCTCCGGAGGTTGCCGAAAGCGAAAACAGGTGCTTTTGAGGATGGAGTCCGCAGGAAAGCAGAGAGGGCCAAATTGTCTGGGGCATTTGAAAGGGTTCCAGGAGGCAGTGAGAACCAGCATTACTTTTGCCCGCTGGCACCTTTGCTGTGGCAGCAAAAGCTGGACGTTTGTCTTTTTTGCTCCTGAGTTTTCTGAAAGCGAAAACAGGTGCTTTTGAGGATGGAGTCCGCAGGAAAGCAGAGAGGGCCAAATTGTCTGTGGCATTTGAAGAGGTTCCAGGAGGCAATGAGGACCAGCATAACTTTTCCCCGCTGGCACCTTTGCTGTGGCAGCAAAACCTGGACGTTTGTCTTTTTTGCTCTGGAGGCTGCCGAAAGCGAAAACAGGTGCTTTTGAGGATGGAGTACGCAGGAAAGCAGAGACGGCCAAATTGTCTGGGGCATTTGAAAGAGTTCCAGGAGGTAGTGAGAACCAGCATTACTTTTCCCCGCTGGCACCTTTGCTGTGGCAGCAAAACCTGGACGTTTGTCTTTTTTGCTCTGGAGGATGCCGAAAGCGAAAACAGGTGCTTTTGAGGATGGAGTCCGCAGGAAAGCAGAGAGGGCCAAATTGTCTGTGGCATTTGAAGAGGTTCCAGGAGGCAATGAGGACCAGCATTACTTTTCCCGGATGGCACCTTTGCTGTGGCAGCAAAAGCTGGACGTTTGTCTTTTTACCACCGGAGGGCGCCGAAAGTGAAAAAAGGCGCTTTTGAGGATAGAGTCCGCAGGAAAGCAGAGAGGGCCAAATGGTCTGGGGCATTTGAAGGGGTTCCAGGAGGCAGTGAGAACCAGCATTACTTTTCGCCGCTGGCACCTTTGCTGTGGCAGCAAAAGCTGGACGTTTGTCTTTTTTGCTCCGGAGGCTGCCGAAAGCGAAAACAGGTGCTTTTGAGGATGGAGTCCGCAGGAAAGCAGAGAGGGCCAAATTGTCTGGGGCATTTGAAAGAGTTCTAGGAGGTAGTGAGAACCAGCATTACTTTTCCCCGCTGGCACCTTTGCTGTGGCAGCAAAAGCTGGACGTTTGTCTTTTTTGCTCTGGAGGCTGCCGAAAGCGAAAACAGGTGCTTTTGAGGATGGAGTCCGCAGGAAAGCAGAGATGGCCAAATTGTCTGGGGCATTTGAAAGAGTTCCAGGAGGCAGTGAGAACCAGCATTACTTTTCCCGGCTGGCACCTTTGCTGTGGCAGCAAAACCTGGACGTTTGTCTTTTTTGCTCCGGAGGTTGCCGAAAGCGAAAACAGGTGCTTTTGAGGATGGAGTCCGCAGGAAAGCAGAGAGGGCCAAATTGTCTGGGGCATTTGAAAGAGTTCCAGGAGGCAGTGAGAACCAGCATTACTTTTGCCCGCTGGCACCTTTGCTGTGGCAGCAAAAGCTGGACATTTGTCTTTTTTGCTCCTGAGGTTGCCGAAAGCGAAAACAGGTGCTTTTGAGGATGGAGTCCGCAGGAAAGCAGAGATGGCCAAATTGTCTGGGGCATTTGAAAGAGTTCCAGGAGGCAGTGAGAACCAGCATTACTTTTCCCCGCTGGCACCTTTGCTGTGGCAGCAAAAGCTGGACGTTTGTCTTTTTTGCTCTGGAGGCTGCCGAAAGCGAAAACAGGTGCTTTTGAGGATGGAGTCTGCAGGAAAGCAGAGATGGCCAAATTGTCTGGGGCATTTGAAAGAGTTCCAGGAGGCAGTGAGAACCAGCATTACTTTTCCCGGCTGGCACCTTTGCTGTGGCAGCAAAACCTGGACGTTTGTCTTTTTTGCTCCTGAGGTTGCCGAAAGCGAAAACAGGTGCTTTTGAGGATGGAGTCCGCAGGAAAGCAGAGAGGGCCAAATTGTCTGGGGCATTTGAAAGGGTTCCAGGAGGCAGTGAGAACCAGCATTACTTTTGCCCGCTGGCACCTTTGCTGTGGCAGGAAAACCTGGACGTTTGTCTTTTTTGCTCCTGAGTTTTCTGAAAGCGAAAACAGGTGCTTTTGAGGATGGAGTCCGCAGGAAAGCAGAGAGGGCCAAATTGTCTGTGGCATTTGAAGAGGTTCCAGGAGGCAATGAGGACCACCATAACTTTTCCCCGCTGGCACCTTTGCTGTGGCAGCAAAACCTGGACGTTTGTCTTTTTTGCTCTGGAGGCTGCCGAAAGCGAAAACAGGTGCTTTTGAGGATGGAGTACGCAGGAAAGCAGAGACGGCCAAATTGTCTGGGGCATTTGAAAGAGTTCCAGGAGGTAGTGAGAACCAGCATTACTTTTCCCCGCTGGCACCTTTGCTGTGGCAGCAAAACCTGGACGTTTGTCTTTTTTGCTCTGGAGGCTGCCGAAAGCGAAAACAGGTGCTTTTGAGGATGGAGTCCGCAGGAAAGCAGAGAGGGCCAAATTGTCTGTGGCATTTGAAGAGGTTCCAGGAGGCAATGAGGACCAGCATTACTTTTCCCGGATGGCACCTTTGCTGTGGCAGCAAAAGCTGGACGTTTGTCTTTTTACCACCGGAGGGCGCCGAAAGTGAAAAAAGGCGCTTTTGAGGATAGAGTCCGCAGGAAAGCAGAGAGGGCCAAATGGTCTGGGGCATTTGAAGGGGTTCCAGGAGGCAGTGAGAACCAGCATTACTTTTCGCCGCTGGCACCTTTGCTGTGGCAGCAAAAGCTGGACGTTTGTCTTTTTTGCTCCGGAGGCTGCCGAAAGCGAAAACAGGTGCTTTTGAGGATGGAGTCCGCAGGAAAGCAGAGAGGGCCAAATTGTCTGTAGCATTTTAAAGAGTTCCAGGAGGTAGTGAGAACCAGCATTACTTTTCCCCGCTGGCACCTTTGCTGTGGCAGCAAAAGCTGGACGTTTGTCTTTTTTGCTCTGGAGGCTGCCGAAAGCGAAAACAGGTGCTTTTGAGGATGGAGTCCGCAGGAAAGCAGAGATGGCCAAATTGTCTGGGGCATTTGAAAGAGTTCCAGGAGGCAGTGAGAACCAGCATTACTTTTCCCGGCTGGCACCTTTGCTGTGGCAGCAAAAGCTGGACGTTTGTCTTTTTTGCTCCGGAGGTTGCCGAAAGCGAAAACAGGTGCTTTTGAGGATGGAGTCCGCAGGAAAGCAGAGAGGGCCAAATTGTCTGTGGCATTTGAAGAGGTTCCAGGAGGCAATGAGGACCAGCATAACTTTTCCCTGCTGGCACCTTTGCTGTGGCAGCAAAAGCTGGACGTTTGTCTTTTTTGCTCCTGAGGTTGCCGAAAGCGAAAACAGGTGCTTTTGAGGATGGAGTCCGCAGGAAAGCAGAGAGGGCCAAATTGTCTGTGGCATTTGAGAGGGTTCCAGGAGGCAATGAGGACCAGCATCACTTTTCCCCGCTGGCACCTTTGCTGTGGCAGCAAAAGCTGGACGTTTGTGTTTTTTGCTCCGGAGGCTGCCGAAAGCGAAAACAGGTGCTTTTGAGGATGGAGTCCGCAGGAAAGCAGAGAGGGCCAAATAGTCTGGGGCATTTGAAAGGGTTCCAGGAGGCAGTGAGAACCAGCATTACTTTTCCCGGCTGGCACCTTTGCTGTGGCAGCAAAAGCTGGACGTTTGTCTTTTTTGCTGCGGAGGCTGCCGAAAGCGAAAACAGGTGCTTTTGAGGATGGAGTCCGCAGGAAAGCAGAGAGGGCCAAATTGTCTGGGGCATTTGAAAGAGTTCCAGGAGGTAGTGAGAACCAGCATTACTTTTCCCCGCTGGCACCTTTGCTGTGGCAGCAAAAGCTGGACGTTTGTCTTTTTTGCTCTGGAGGCTGCCGAAAGCGAAAACAGGTGCTTTTGAGGATGGAGTCCGCAGGAAAGCAGAGAGGGCCAAATTGTCTGGGGCATTTGAAAGAGTTCCAGGAGGCAGTGAGAACCAGCATTACTTTTCCCGGCTGGCACCTTTGCTGTGGCAGCAAAACCTGGACGTTTGTCTTTTTTGCTCCGGAGGCTGCCGAAAGCGAAAACAGGTGCTTTTGAGGATGGAGTCCGCAGGAAAGCAGAGAGGGCCAAATTGTCTGGAGCATTTGAAAGAGTTCCAGGAGGCAGTGAGAACCAGCATTACTTTTGCCCGCTGGCACCTTTGCTGTGGCAGCAAAAGCTGGACGTTTGTCTTTTTTGCTCCTGATGTTTCCGAAAGCGAAAACAGGTGCTTTTGAGGATGGAGTCCGCAGGAAAGCAGAGAGGGCCAAATTGTCTGGGGCATTTGAAGAGGTTCCAGGAGGCAATGAGGACCAGCATCACTTTTCCCTGCTGGCACCTTTGCTGTGGCAGCAAAAGCTGGACGTTTGTCATTTTTGCTCTGGAGGCTGCCGAAAGCGAAAACAGGTGCTTTTGAGGATGGAGTCCGCAGGAAAGCAGAGAGGACCAAATTGTCTGGGGCATTTGAAAGAGTTCCAGGAGGTAGTGAGAACCAGCATTACTTTTCCCCGCTGGCACCTTTGCTGTGGCAGCAAAAGCTGGACTTTTGTCTTTTTTGCTCTGGAGGCTGCCGAAAGCGAAAACAGGTGCTTTTGAGGATGGAGTCCGCAGGAAAGCAGAGAGGGCCAAATTGTCTGGGGCATTTGAAGAGGTTCCAGGAGGCAATGAGGACCAGCATTACTTTTCCCCGATGGCACCTTTGCTGTGGCTGCAAAACCTGGACGTTTGTCTTTTTACCACCGGAGGGCGCCGAAAGGGAAAAAAGGCGCTTTTGAGGATGGAGTCCGCAGGAAAGCAGAGAGGGCCAAATGGTCTGGGGCATTTGAAGGGGTTCCAGGAGGCAGTGAGAACCAGCATTACTTTTTGCCGCTGGCACCTTTGCTGTGGCAGCAAAAGCTGGACGTTTGTCTTTTTTGCTCCGGAGGCTGCCGAAAGCGAAAACAGGTGCTTTTGAGGATGGAGTCCGCAGGAAAGCAGAGATGGCCAAATTGTCTGGGGCATTTGAAAGAGTTCCAGGAGGCAGTGAGAACCAGCATTACTTTTGCCCGCTGGCACCTTTGCTGTGGCAGCAAAAGCTGGACGTTTGTCTTTTTTGCTCCTGATGTTTCCGAAAGCGAAAACAGGTGCTTTTGAGGATGGAGTCCGCAGGAAAGCAGAGAGGGCCAAATTGTCTGGGGCATTTGAAGAGGTTCCAGGAGGCAATGAGGACCTGCATCGCTTTTCCCTGCTGGCACCTTTGCTGTGGCAGCAAAAGCTGGACGTTTGTCATTTTTGCTCTGGAGGCTGCCGAAAGCGAAAACAGGTGCTTTTGAGGATGGAGTCCGCAGGAAAGCAGAGAGGACCAAATTGTCTGGGGCATTTGAAAGAGTTCCAGGAGGTAGTGAGAACCAGCATTACTTTTCCCCGCTGGCACCTTTGCTGTGGCAGCAAAAGCTGGACTTTTGTCTTTTTTGCTCTGGAGGCTGCCGAAAGCGAAAACAGGTGCTTTTGAGGATGGAGTCCGCAGGAAAGCAGAGAGGGCCAAATTGTCTGGGGCATTTGAAGAGGTTCCAGGAGGCAATGAGGACCAGCATTACTTTTCCCCGATGGCAACTTTGCTGTGGCTGCAAAACCTGGACGTTTGTCTTTTTACCACCGGAGGGCGCCGAAAGGGAAAAAAGGCGCTTTTGAGGATGGAGTCCGCAGGAAAGCAGAGAGGGCCAAATGGTCTGGGGCATTTGAAGGGGTTCCAGGAGGCAGTGAGAACCAGCATTACTTTTTGCCGCTGGCACCTTTGCTGTGGCAGCAAAAGCTGGACGTTTGTCTTTTTTGCTCCGGAGGCTGCCGAAAGCGAAAACAGGTGCTTTTGAGGATGGAGTCCGCAGGAAAGCAGAGATGGCCAAATTGTCTGGGGCATTTGAAAGAGTTCCAGGAGGCAGTGAGAAGCAGCATTACTTTTCCCGGCTGGCACCTTTGCTGTGGCAGCAAAACCTGGACGTTTGTCTTTTTTGCTCCTGAGGTTGCCGAAAGCGAAAACAGGTGCTTTTGAGGATGGAGTCCGCAGGAAAGCAGAGAGGGCCAAATTGTCTGTGGCATTTGAAGAGGTTCCAGGAGGCAGTGAGAACCAGCATTACTTTTGCCCGCTGGCACCTTTGCTGTGGCAGGAAAACCTGGACGTTTGTCTTTTTTGCTCCTGAGTTTTCCGAAAGCGAATACAGGTGCTTTTGAGGATGGAGTCCGCAGGAAAGCAGAGAGGGCCAAATTGTCTGTGGCATTTGAAGAGGTTCCAGGAGGCAATGAGGACCAGCATAACTTTTCCCCGCTGGCACCTTTGCTGTGGCAGCAAAACCTGGACGTTTGTCTTTTTTGCTCTGGAGGCTGCCGAAAGCGAAAACAGGTGCTTTTGAGGATGGAGTCCGCAGGAAAGCAGAGAGGGCCAAATTGTTTGGGGCATTTGAAAGAGTTCCAGGAGGTAGTGAGAACCAGCATTACTTTTCCCCGCTGGCACCTTTGCTGTGGCAGCAAAAGCTGGACGTTTGTCTTTTTTGCTCTGGAGGCTGCCGAAAGCGAAAACAGGTGCTTTTGAGGATGGAGTCCGCAGGAAAGCAGAGAGGGCCAAATTGTCTGGGGCATTTGAAAGAGTTCCAGGAGGCAGTGAGAACCAGCATTACTTTTCCCGGCTGGCACCTTTGCTGTGGCAGCAAAACCTGGACGTTTGTCTTTTTTGCTCCGGTGGTTGCCGAAAGCGAAAACAGGTGCTTTTGAGGATGGAGTCCACAGGAAAGCAGAGAGTGCCAAATTGTCTGTGGCATTTGAAGAGGTTCCAGGAGGCAATGAGGACCAGCATTACTTTTCCCGGATGGCACCTTTGCTGTGGCAGCAAAAGCTGGACGTTTGTCTTTTTACCACCGGAGGGCGCCGAAAGTGAAAAAAGGCGCTTTTGAGGATAGAGTCCGCAGGAAAGCAGAGAGGGCCAAATGGTCTGGGGCATTTGAAGGGGTTCCAGGAGGCAGTGAGAACCAGCATTACTTTTCGCCGCTGGCACCTTTGCTGTGGCAGCAAAAGCTGGACGTTTGTCTTTTTTGCTCCGGAGGCTGCCGAAAGCGAAAACAGGTTCTTTTGAGGATGGAGTCCGCAGGAAAGTAGACAGGGCCAAATTGTCTGTGGCATTTGAGAGGGTTCCAGGAGGCAGTGAGAACCAGCATTATATTTCCCCGCTGGCACCTCTGCTGTGGCAGCAAAAGCTGGACGTTTGTCTTTTTTGCTCCTGAGGATGCCGAAAGCGAAAACAGGTGCTTTTGAGGATGGAGCCCGCAGGAAAGCAGAGAGGGCCAAATTGTCTGGGGCATTTGAAAGAGTTCCAGGAGGCAGTGAGAACCAGCATTACTTTTGCCCGCTGGCACCTTTGCTGTGGCAGCAAAAGCTGGACGTTTGTCTTTTTTGCTCCGGAGGCTGCCGAAAGCGAAAACAGGTGCTTTTGAGGATGGAGTCCGCAGGAAAGCAGAGAGGGCCAAATTGTCTGTGGCATTTGAAGAGGTTCCAGGAGGCAATGAGGACCAGCATAACTTTTCCCCGCTGGCACCTTTGCTGTGGCAGCAAAACCTGGACGTTTGTCTTTTTTGCTCTGGAGGCTGCCGAAAGCGAAAACAGGTGCTTTTGAGGATGGAGTCCGCAGGAAAGCAGAGAGGGCCAAATTGTCTGGGGCATTTGAAAGAGTTCCAGGAGGTAGTGAGAACCAGCATTACTTTTCCCCGCTGGCACCTTTGCTGTGGCAGCAAAAGCTGGACGTTTGTCTTTTTTGCTCTGGAGGCTGCCGAAAGCGAAAACAGGTGCTTTTGAGGATGGAGTCCGCAGGAAAGCAGAGAGGGCCAAATTGTCTGGGGCATTTGAAAGAGTTCCAGGAGGCAGTGAGAACCAGCATTACTTTTCCCGGCTGGCACCTTTGCTGTGGCAGCAAAACCTGGACGTTTGTCTTTTTTGCTCCGGAGGTTGCCGAAAGCGAAAACAGGTGCTTTTGAGGATGGAGTCCGCAGGAAAGCAGAGAGGGCCAAATTGTCTGTGGCATTTGAAGAGGTTCCAGGAGGCAATGAGGACCAGCATTACTTTTCCCTGATGGCACCTTTGCTGTGGCAGCAAAAGCTGGACGTTTGTCTTTTTACCACCGGAGGGCGCCGAAAGTGAAAAAAGGCGCTTTTGAGGATAGAGTCCGCAGGAAAGCAGAGAGGGCCAAATGGTCTGGGGCATTTGAAGGGGTTCCAGGAGGCAGTGAGAACCAGCATTACTTTTCCCCGCTGGCACCTTTGCTGTGGCAGCAAAAGCTGGACGTTTGTCTTTTTTGCTCCGGAGGTTGCCGAAAGCGAAAACAGGTGCTTTTGAGGATGGAGTCCGCAGGAAAGTAGACAGGGCCAAATTGTCTGTGGCATTTGAAAGGGTTCCAGGAGGCACTGAGAACCAGCATTACTTTTCCCCGCTGGCACCTTTGCTGTGGCAGCAAAAGCTGGACGTTTGTCTTTTTTGCTCCTGAGGTTGCCGAAAGCGAAAACAGGTTCTTTTGAGGATGGAGTCCGCAGGAAAGCAGAGAGGGCCAAATTGTCTGGGGCATTTGAAAGAGTTCCAGGAGGCAGTGAGAACCAGCATTACTTTTCCCCGCTGGCACCTCTGCTGTCGCAGCAAAAGCTGGACGTTTGTCTTTTTTGCTCCTGAGGATGCCGAAAGCGAAAACAGGTGCTTTTGAGGATGGAGTCCGCAGGAAAGCAGAGAGGGCCAAATTGTCTGGGGCATTTGAAAGAGTTCCAGGAGGCAGTGAGAACCAGCATTACTTTTCCCGGCTGGCACCTTTGCTGTGGCAGCAAAACCTGGACGTTTGTCTTTTTTGCTCCTGAGGTTTCCGAAAGCGAAAACAGGTGCTTTTGAGGATGGAGTCCGCAGGAAAGCAGAGAGGGCCAAATTGTCTGGGGCATTTGAAAGAGTTCCAGGAGGCAGTGAGAACCAGCATTACTTTTCCCGGCTGGCACCTTTGCTGTGGCAGCAAAACCTGGACGTTTGTCTTTTTTGCTCTGGAGGTTGCCGAAAGCGAAAACAGGTGCTTTTGAGGATGGAGTCCGCAGGAAAGCAGAGAGGGCCAAATTGTCTGGGGCATTTGAAAGAGTTCCAGGAGGCAGTGAGAACCAGCATTACTTTTCCCGGCTGGCACCTTTGCTGTGGCAGCAAAACCTGGACGTTTTTCTTTTTTGCTCCGGAGGTTGCCGAAAGCGAAAACAGGTGCTTTTAAGGATGGAGTCCGCAGGAAAGCAGAGAGGGCCAAATTGTCTGTGGCATTTGAAGAGGTTCCAGGAGGCAATGAGGACCAGCATTACTTTTCCCTGATGGCACCTTTGCTGTGGCAGCAAAAGCTGGACGTTTGTCTTTTTACCACCGGAGGGCGCCGAAAGTGAAAAAAGGCGCTTTTGAGGATAGAGTCCGCAGGAAAGCAGAGAGGGCCAAATGGTCTGGGGCATTTGAAGGGGTTCCAGGAGGCAGTGAGAACCAGCATTACTTTTCGCCGCTGGCACCTTTGCTGTGGCAGCAAAAGCTGGACGTTTGTCTTTTTTGCTCCTGAGGTTTCCGAAAGCGAAAACAGGTGCTTTTGAGGATGGAGTCCGCAGGAAAGTAGACAGGGCCAAATTGTCTGTGGCATTTGAAAGGGTTCCAGGAGGCAGTGAGAACCAGCATTACTTTTCCCCGCTGGCACCTTTGCTGTGGCAGCAAAAGCTGGACGTTTGTCTTTTTTGCTCCTGAGGTTGCCGAAAGCGAAAACAGGTGCTTTTGAGGATGGAGTCCGCAGGAAAGCAGAGAGGGCCAAATTGTCTGGGGCATTTGAAAGAGTTCCAGGAGGCAGTGAGAACCAGCATTACTTTTCCCCGCTGTCACCTCTGCTGTCGCAGCAAAAGCTGGACGTTTGTCTTTTTTGCTCCTGAGGATGCCGAAAGCGAAAACAGGTGCTTTTGAGGATGGAGTCCGCAGGAAAGCAGAGAGGGCCAAATTGTCTGGGGCATTTGAAAGAGTTCCAGGAGGCAGTGAGAACCAGCATTACTTTTCCCGGCTGGCACCTTTGCTGTGGCAGCAAAACCTGGACGTTTGTCTTTTTTGCTCCTGAGGTTTCCGAAAGCGAAAACAGGTGCTTTTGAGGATGGAGTCCGCAGGAAAGCAGAGAGGGCCAAATTGTCTGGGGCATTTGAAAGGGTTCCAGGAGGCAGTGAGAACCAGCATTACTTTTGCCCGCTGGCACCTTTGCTGTGGCAGCAAAACCTGGACGTTTGTCTTTTTTGCTCCTGAGTTTTCCGAAAGCAAAAACAGGTGCTTTTGAGGATGGAGTCCGCAGGAAAGCAGAGAGGGCCAAATTGTCTGTGGCATTTGAAGAGGTTCCAGGAGGCAATGAGGACCAGCATCACTTTTCCCCGCTGGCACCTTTGCTGAGGCAGCAAAACCTGGACGTTTGTCTTTTTTGCTCTGGAGGCTGCCGAAAGCGAAAACAGGTGCTTTTGAGGATGGAGTCCGCAGGAAAGCAGAGAGGGCCAAATTGTCTGTGACATTTGAAAGAGTTCCAGGAGGTAGTGAGAACCAGCATTACTTTTCCCCGCTGGCACCTTTGCTGTGGCAGCAAAACCTGGACGTTTGTCTTTTTTGCTCTGGAGGCTGCCGAAAGTGAAAACAGGTGCTTTTGAGGATGGAGTCCGCAGGAAAGCAGAGAGGGCCAAATTGTCTGTGGCATTTGAAGAGGTTCCAGGAGGCAATGAGGACCAGCATCACTTTTCCCCGCTGGCACCTTTGCTGTGGCAGCAAAAGCTGGACGTTTGTCCTTTTTGCTCCTGAGGTTGCCGAAAGCGAAAACAGGTGCTTTTGAGGATGGAGTCCGCAGGAAAGCAGAGAGGGCCAAATTGTCTGTGGCATTTGAAGAGGTTCCAGGAGGCAATGAGGACCAGCATTACTTTTCCCCGATGGCACCTTTGCTGTGGCAGCAAAAGCTGGACGTTTGTGTTTTTACCACCGGAGGGCGCCGAAAGTGAAAAAAGGCGCTTTTGAGGATAGAGTCCGCAGGAAAGCAGAGAGGGCCAAATGGTCTGGGGCATTTGAAGGGGTTCCAGGAGGCAGTGAGAACCAGCATTACTTTTCGCTGCTGGCACCTTTGCTGTGGCAGCAAAAGCTGGACGTTTGTCTTTTTAGCTCTGGAGGCTGCCGAAAGCGAAAACAGGTGCTTTTGAGGATGGAGTCCGCAGGAAAGTAGACAGGGCCAAATTGTCTGTGGCATTTGAAAGGGTTCCAGGAGGCAATGAGGACCAGCATCACTTTTTCCCGCTGGCACCTTTGCTGTGGCAGCAAAAGCTGGACGTTTGTCCTTTTTGCTCCTGAGGTTGCTGAAAGCGAAAACAGGTACTTTTGAGGATGGAGTCCGCAGGAAAGCAGAGAGGGCCAAATTGTCTGGGGCATTTGAAGAGGTTCCAGGACGCAGTGAGAACCAGCATTACTTTTCCTAGCTGGCACCTTTGCTGTGGCAGCAAAAGCTGGACGTTTGTCTTTTTTGCTCCTGAGGTTGCTGAAAGCGAAAACAGGTGCTTTTGAGGATGGAGTCCGCAGGAAAGCAGAGAGGGCCAAATTGTCTGTGGCATTTGAAAGAGTTCCAGGAGGTAGTGAGAACCAGCATTACTTTTCCCCGCTGGCACCTTTGCTGTGGCAGCAAAAGCTGGACGTTTGTCTTTTTTGCTCCGGAGGCTGCAGAAAGCGAAAACAGGTGCTTTTGAGGATAGAGTCTGCAGGAAAGCAGAGAGGGCCAAATAGTCTGGGGCATTTGAAAGGGTTCCAGGAGGCAGTGAGAACCAGCATTACTTTTCCCCGCTGGCACCTTTGCTGTGGCAGCAAAACCTGGACGTTTGTCTTTTTTGCTCCTGAGGTTGCCGAAAGCGAAAACAGGTGCTTTTGAGGATGGAGTCCGCAGGAAAGCAGAGAGGGCCAAATTGTCTGGGGCATTTGAAAGAGTTCCAGGAGGCAGTGAGAACCAGCATTACTTTTCCCGGCTGGCACCTTTGCTGTGGCAGCAAAACCTGGACGTTTGTCTTTTTTGCTGCGGAGGTTGCCGAAAGCGAAAACAGGTGCTTTTGAGGATGGAGTCCGCAGGAAAGCAGAGAGGGCCAAATTGTCTGGGGCATTTGAAAGGGTTCCAGGAGGCAGTGAGAACCAGCATTACTTTTGCCCGCTGGCACCTTTGCTGTGGCAGCAAAACCTGGACGTTTGTCTTTTTTGCTCCTGAGGTTTCCGAAAGCAAAAACAGGTGCTTTTGAGGATGGAGTCCGCAGGAAAGCAGAGAGGGCCAAATTGTCTGTGGCATTTGAAGAGGTTCCAGGAGGCAATGAGGACCAGCATCACTTTTCCCCGCTGGCACCTTTGCTGAGGCAGCAAAACCTGGACGTTTGTCTTTTTTGCTCTGGAGGCTGCCGAAAGCGAAAACAGGTGCTTTTGAGGATGGAGTCCGCAGGAAAGCAGAGAGGGCCAAATTGTCTGTGGCATTTGAAAGAGTTCCAGGAGGTAGTGAGAACCAGCATTACTTTTCCCCGCTGGCACCTTTGCTGTGGCAGCAAAACCTGGACGTTTGTCTTTTTTGCTCTGGAGGCTGCCGAAAGTGAAAACAGGTGCTTTTGAGGATGGAGTCCGCAGGAAAGCAGAGAGGGCCAAATTGTCTGTGGCATTTGAAGAGGTTCCAGGAGGCAATGAGGACCAGCATCACTTTTCCCCGCTGGCACCTTTGCTGTGGCAGCAAAAGCTGGACGTTTGTCCTTTTTGCTCCTGAGGTTGCCGAAAGCGAAAACAGGTGCTTTTGAGGATGGAGTCCGCAGGAAAGCAGAGAGGGCCAAATTGTCTGTGGCATTTGAAGAGGTTCCAGGAGGCAATGAGGACCAGCATAACTTTTCCCCGCTGGCACCTTTGCTGTGGCAGCAAAACCTGGACGTTTGTCTTTTTTGCTCTGGAGGCTGCCGAAAGCGAAAACAGGTGCTTTTGAGGATGGAGTCCGCAGGAAAGCAGAGAGGGCCAAATTGTCTGGGGCATTTGAAAGAGTTCCAGGAGGTAGTGAGAACCAGCATTACTTTTCCCCGCTGGCACCTTTGCTGTGGCAGCAAAAGCTGGACGTTTGTCTTTTTTGCTCTGGAGGCTGCCGAAAGCGAAAACAGGTGCTTTTGAGGATGGAGTCCGCAGGAAAGCAGAGAGGGCCAAATTGTCTGGGGCATTTGAAAGAGTTCCAGGAGGCAGTGAGAACCAGCATTACTTTTCCCGGCTGGCACCTTTGCTGTGGCAGCAAAACCTGGACGTTTGTCTTTTTTGCTCCGGAGGTTGCCGAAAGCGAAAACAGGTGCTTTTGAGGATGGAGTCCGCAGGAAAGCAGAGAGGGCCAAATTGTCTGTGGCATTTGAAGAGGTTCCAGGAGGCAATGAGGACCAGCATTACTTTTCCCTGATGGCACCTTTGCTGTGGCAGCAAAAGCTGGACGTTTGTCTTTTTACCACCGGAGGGCGCCGAAAGTGAAAAAAGGCGCTTTTGAGGATAGAGTCCGCAGGAAAGCAGAGAGGGCCAAATGGTCTGGGGCATTTGAAGGGGTTCCAGGAGGCAGTGATAACCAGCATTACTTTTCCCCGCTGGCACCTTTGCTGTGGCAGCAAAAGCTGGACGTTTGTCTTTTTTGCTCCGGAGGTTGCCGAAAGCGAAAACAGGTGCTTTTGAGGATGGAGTCCGCAGGAAAGTAGACAGGGCCAAATTGTCTGTGGCATTTGAAAGGGTTCCAGGAGGCACTGAGAACCAGCATTACTTTTCCCCGCTGGCACCTTTGCTGTGGCAGCAAAAGCTGGACGTTTGTCTTTTTTGCTCCTGAGGTTGCCGAAAGCGAAAACAGGTTCTTTTGAGGATGGAGTCCGCAGGAAAGCAGAGAGGGCCAAATTGTCTGGGGCATTTGAAAGAGTTCCAGGAGGCAGTGAGAACCAGCATTACTTTTCCCCGCTGGCACCTCTGCTGTCGCAGCAAAAGCTGGACGTTTGTCTTTTTTGCTCCTGAGGATGCCGAAAGCGAAAACAGGTGCTTTTGAGGATGGAGTCCGCAGGAAAGCAGAGAGGGCCAAATTGTCTGGGGCATTTGAAAGAGTTCCAGGAGGCAGTGAGAACCAGCATTACTTTTCCCGGCTGGCACCTTTGCTGTGGCAGCAAAACCTGGACGTTTGTCTTTTTTGCTCCTGAGGTTTCCGAAAGCGAAAACAGGTGCTTTTGAGGATGGAGTCCGCAGGAAAGCAGAGAGGGCCAAATTGTCTGGGGCATTTGAAAGAGTTCCAGGAGGCAGTGAGAACCAGCATTACTTTTCCCGGCTGGCACCTTTGCTGTGGCAGCAAAACCTGGACGTTTGTCTTTTTTGCTCTGGAGGTTGCCGAAAGCGAAAACAGGTGCTTTTGAGGATGGAGTCCGCAGGAAAGCAGAGAGGGCCAAATTGTCTGGGGCATTTGAAAGAGTTCCAGGAGGCAGTGAGAACCAGCATTACTTTTCCCGGCTGGCACCTTTGCTGTGGCAGCAAAACCTGGACGTTTTTCTTTTTTGCTCCGGAGGTTGCCGAAAGCGAAAACAGGTGCTTTTGAGGATGGAGTCCGCAGGAAAGCAGAGAGGGCCAAATTGTCTGTGGCATTTGAAGAGGTTCCAGGAGGCAATGAGGACCAGCATTACTTTTCCCTGATGGCACCTTTGCTGTGGCAGCAAAAGCTGGACGTTTGTCTTTTTACCACCGGAGGGCGCCGAAAGTGAAAAAAGGCGCTTTTGAGGATAGAGTCCGCAGGAAAGCAGAGAGGGCCAAATGGTCTGGGGCATTTGAAGGGGTTCCAGGAGGCAGTGAGAACCAGCATTACTTTTCGCCGCTGGCACCTTTGCTGTGGCAGCAAAAGCTGGACGTTTGTCTTTTTTGCTCCTGAGGTTTCCGAAAGCGAAAACAGGTGCTTTTGAGGATGGAGTCCGCAGGAAAGTAGACAGGGCCAAATTGTCTGTGGCATTTGAAAGGGTTCCAGGAGGCAGTGAGAACCAGCATTACTTTTCCCCGCTGGCACCTTTGCTGTGGCAGCAAAAGCTGGACGTTTGTCTTTTTTGCTCCTGAGGTTGCCGAAAGCGAAAACAGGTGCTTTTGAGGATGGAGTCCGCAGGAAAGCAGAGAGGGCCAAATTGTCTGGGGCATTTGAAAGAGTTCCAGGAGGCAGTGAGAACCAGCATTACTTTTCCCCGCTGTCACCTCTGCTGTCGCAGCAAAAGCTGGACGTTTGTCTTTTTTGCTCCTGAGGATGCCGAAAGCGAAAACAGGTGCTTTTGAGGATGGAGTCCGCAGGAAAGCAGAGAGGGCCAAATTGTCTGGGGCATTTGAAAGAGTTCCAGGAGGCAGTGAGAACCAGCATTACTTTTCCCGGCTGGCACCTTTGCTGTGGCAGCAAAACCTGGACGTTTGTCTTTTTTGCTCCTGAGGTTTCCGAAAGCGAAAACAGGTGCTTTTGAGGATGGAGTCCGCAGGAAAGCAGAGAGGGCCAAATTGTCTGGGGCATTTGAAAGGGTTCCAGGAGGCAGTGAGAACCAGCATTACTTTTGCCCGCTGGCACCTTTGCTGTGGCAGCAAAACCTGGACGTTTGTCTTTTTTGCTCCTGAGTTTTCCGAAAGCAAAAACAGGTGCTTTTGAGGATGGAGTCCGCAGGAAAGCAGAGAGGGCCAAATTGTCTGTGGCATTTGAAGAGGTTCCAGGAGGCAATGAGGACCAGCATCACTTTTCCGCGCTGGCACCTTTGCTGAGGCAGCAAAACCTGGACGTTTGTCTTTTTTGCTCTGGAGGCTGCCGAAAGCGAAAACAGGTGCTTTTGAGGATGGAGTCCGCAGGAAAGCAGAGAGGGCCAAATTGTCTGTGACATTTGAAAGAGTTCCAGGAGGTAGTGAGAACCAGCATTACTTTTCCCCGCTGGCACCTTTGCTGTGGCAGCAAAACCTGGACGTTTGTCTTTTTTGCTCTGGAGGCTGCCGAAAGTGAAAACAGGTGCTTTTGAGGATGGAGTCCGCAGGAAAGCAGAGAGGGCCAAATTGTCTGTGGCATTTGAAGAGGTTCCAGGAGGCAATGAGGACCAGCATCACTTTTCCCCGCTGGCACCTTTGCTGTGGCAGCAAAAGCTGGACGTTTGTCCTTTTTGCTCCTGAGGTTGCCGAAAGCGAAAACAGGTGCTTTTGAGGATGGAGTCCGCAGGAAAGCAGAGAGGGCCAAATTGTCTGTGGCATTTGAAGAGGTTCCAGGAGGCAATGAGGACCAGCATTACTTTTCCCCGATGGCACCTTTGCTGTGGCAGCAAAAGCTGGACGTTTGTGTTTTTACCACCGGAGGGCGCCGAAAGTGAAAAAAGGCGCTTTTGAGGATAGAGTCCGCAGGAAAGCAGAGAGGGCCAAATGGTCTGGGGCATTTGAAGGGGTTCCAGGAGGCAGTGAGAACCAGCATTACTTTTCGCTGCTGGCACCTTTGCTGTGGCAGCAAAAGCTGGACGTTTGTCTTTTTAGCTCTGGAGGCTGCCGAAAGCGAAAACAGGTGCTTTTGAGGATGGAGTCCGCAGGAAAGTAGACAGGGCCAAATTGTCTGTGGCATTTGAAAGGGTTCCAGGAGGCAATGAGGACCAGCATCACTTTTTCCCGCTGGCACCTTTGCTGTGGCAGCAAAAGCTGGACGTTTGTCCTTTTTGCTCCTGAGGTTGCTGAAAGCGAAAACAGGTACTTTTGAGGATGGAGTCCGCAGGAAAGCAGAGAGGGCCAAATTGTCTGGGGCATTTGAAGAGGTTCCAGGACGCAGTGAGAACCAGCATTACTTTTCCTAGCTGGCACCTTTGCTGTGGCAGCAAAAGCTGGACGTTTGTCTTTTTTGCTCCTGAGGTTGCTGAAAGCGAAAACAGGTGCTTTTGAGGATGGAGTCCGCAGGAAAGCAGAGAGGGCCAAATTGTCTGTGGCATTTGAAAGAGTTCCAGGAGGTAGTGAGAACCAGCATTACTTTTCCCCGCTGGCACCTTTGCTGTGGCAGCAAAAGCTGGACGTTTGTCTTTTTTGCTCCGGAGGCTGCAGAAAGCGAAAACAGGTGCTTTTGAGGATAGAGTCTGCAGGAAAGCAGAGAGGGCCAAATAGTCTGGGGCATTTGAAAGGGTTCCAGGAGGCAGTGAGAACCAGCATTACTTTTCCCCGCTGGCACCTTTGCTGTGGCAGCAAAACCTGGACGTTTGTCTTTTTTGCTCCTGAGGTTGCCGAAAGCGAAAACAGGTGCTTTTGAGGATGGAGTCCGCAGGAAAGCAGAGAGGGCCAAATTGTCTGGGGCATTTGAAAGAGTTCCAGGAGGCAGTGAGAACCAGCATTACTTTTCCCGGCTGGCACCTTTGCTGTGGCAGCAAAACCTGGACGTTTGTCTTTTTTGCTGCGGAGGTTGCCGAAAGCGAAAACAGGTGCTTTTGAGGATGGAGTCCGCAGGAAAGCAGAGAGGGCCAAATTGTCTGGGGCATTTGAAAGGGTTCCAGGAGGCAGTGAGAACCAGCATTACTTTTGCCCGCTGGCACCTTTGCTGTGGCAGCAAAACCTGGACGTTTGTCTTTTTTGCTCTGGAGGCTGCCGAAAGTGAAAACAGGTGCTTTTGAGGATGGAGTCCGCAGGAAAGCAGAGAGGGCCAAATTGTCTGTGGCATTTGAAGAGGTTCCAGGAGGCAATGAGGACCAGCATCACTTTTCCCCGCTGGCACCTTTGCTGTGGCAGCAAAAGCTGGACGTTTGTCCTTTTTGCTCCTGAGGTTGCCGAAAGCGAAAACAGGTGCTTTTGAGGATGGAGTCCGCAGGAAAGCAGAGAGGGCCAAATTGTCTGTGGCATTTGAAGAGGTTCCAGGAGGCAATGAGGACCAGCATTACTTTTCCCCGATGGCACCTTTGCTGTGGCAGCAAAAGCTGGACGTTTGTGTTTTTACCACCGGAGGGCGCCGAAAGTGAAAAAAGGCGCTTTTGAGGATAGAGTCCGCAGGAAAGCAGAGAGGGCCAAATGGTCTGGGGCATTTGAAGGGGTTCCAGGAGGCAGTGAGAACCAGCATTACTTTTCGCCGCTGGCACCTTTGCTGTGGCAGCAAAAGCTGGACGTTTGTCTTTTTAGCTCTGGAGGCTGCCGAAAGCGAAAACAGGTGCTTTTGAGGATGGAGTCCGCAGGAAAGTAGACAGGGCCAAATTGTCTGTGGCATTTGAAAGGGTTCCAGGAGGCAATGAGGACCAGCATCACTTTTTCCCGCTGGCACCTTTGCTGTGGCAGCAAAAGCTGGACGTTTGTCCTTTTTGCTCCTGAGGTTGCTGAAAGCGAAAACAGGTACTTTTGAGGATGGAGTCCGCAGGAAAGCAGAGAGGGCCAAATTGTCTGGGGCATTTGAAGAGGTTCCAGGACGCAGTGAGAACCAGCATTACTTTTCCTAGCTGGCACCTTTGCTGTGGCAGCAAAAGCTGGACGTTTGTCTTTTTTGCTCCTGAGGTTGCTGAAAGCGAAAACAGGTGCTTTTGAGGATGGAGTCCGCAGGAAAGCAGAGAGGGCCAAATTGTCTGTGGCATTTGAAAGAGTTCCAGGAGGTAGTGAGAACCAGCATTACTTTTCCCCGCTGGCACCTTTGCTGTGGCAGCAAAAGCTGGACGTTTGTCTTTTTTGCTCCGGAGGCTGCAGAAAGCGAAAACAGGTGCTTTTGAGGATAGAGTCTGCAGGAAAGCAGAGAGGGCCAAATTGTCTGTGGCATTTGAAAGGGTTCCAGTAGGCAGTGAGAACCAGCATTACTTTTCCCCGCTGGCACCTTTGCTGTGGCAGCAAAACCTGGACGTTTGTCTTTTTTGCTCCTGAGGTTGCCGAAAGCGAAAACAGGTGCTTTTGAGGATGGAGTCCGCAGGAAAGCAGAGAGGGCCAAATTGTCTGGGGCATTTGAAAGAGTTCCAGGAGGCAGTGAGAACCAGCATTACTTTTCCCGGCTGGCACCTTTGCTGTGGCAGCAAAACCTGGACGTTTGTCTTTTTTGCTGCGGAGGTTGCCGAAAGCGAAAACAGGTGCTTTTGAGGATGGAGTCCGCAGGAAAGCAGAGAGGGCCAAATTGTCTGGGGCATTTGAAAGGGTTCCAGGAGGCAGTGAGAACCAGCATTACTTTTGCCCGCTGGCACCTTTGCTGTGGCAGCAAAACCTGGACGTTTGTCTTTTTTGCTCCTGAGGTTTCCGAAAGCAAAAACAGGTGCTTTTGAGGATGGAGTCCGCAGGAAAGCAGAGAGGGCCAAATTGTCTGTGGCATTTGAAGAGGTTCCAGGAGGCAATGAGGACCAGCATCACTTTTCCCCGCTGGCACCTTTGCTGAGGCAGCAAAACCTGGACGTTTGTCTTTTTTGCTCTGGAGGCTGCCGAAAGCGAAAACAGGTGCTTTTGAGGATGGAGTCCGCAGGAAAGCAGAGAGGGCCAAATTGTCTGTGGCATTTGAAAGAGTTCCAGGAGGTAGTGAGAACCAGCATTACTTTTCCCCGCTGGCACCTTTGCTGTGGCAGCAAAACCTGGACGTTTGTTTTTTTTGCTCTGGAGGCTGCCGAAAGTGAAAACAGGTGCTTTTGAGGATGGAGTCCGCAGGAAAGCAGAGAGGGCCAAATTGTCTGTGGCATTTGAAGAGGTTCCAGGAGGCAATGAGGACCAGCATCACTTTTCCCCGCTGGCACCTTTGCTGTTGCAGCAAAAGCTGGACGTTTGTCCTTTTTGCTCCTGAGGTTGCCGAAAGCGAAAACAGGTGCTTTTGAGGATGGAGTCCGCAGGAAAGCAGAGAGGGCCAAATTGTCTGTGGCATTTGAAGAGGTTCCAGGAGGCAATGAGGACCATCATAACTTTTCCCCGCTGGCACCTTTGCTGTGGCAGCAAAAGCTGGACGTTTGTCTTTTTTGCTCTGGAGGCTGCCGAAAGCGAAAACAGGTGCTTTTGAGGATGGAGTCCGCAGGAAAGCAGAGAGGGCCAAATTGTCTGGGGCATTTGAAAGAGTTCCAGGACGTAGTGAGGACCAGCATCACTTTTCCCCGCTGGCACCTTTGCTGTGGCAGCAAAAGCTGGACGTTTGTCTTTTTTGCTCCGGAGGTTGCCGAAAGCGAAAACAGGTGCTTTTGAGGATGGAGTCCGCAGGAAACCAGAGAGGGCCAAATTGTCTGTGGCATTTGAAGAGGTTCCAGGAGGCAATGAGGACCAGCATCACTTTTCCCCGCTGGCACCTTTGCTGTGGCAGCAAAAGCTGGACGTTTGTCTTTTTTGCTCCTGAGGTTGCCGAAAGCGAAAACAGGTGCTTTTGAGGATGGAGTCCGCAGGAAAGCAGAGAGGGCCAAATTGTCTGTGGCATTTGATAAGGTTCCAGGAGGCAATGAGGACCAGCATTACTTTTCCCCGCTGGCACCTTTGCTGTGGCTGCAAAACCTGGACGTTTGTCTTTTTACCACCGGAGGGCGCCGAAAGGGAAAAAAGGCGCTTTTGAGGATGGAGTCCGCAGGAAAGCAGAGAGGGCCAAATTGTCTGGGGCATTTGAAAGAGTTCCAGGAGGCAGTGAGAACCAGCATTACTTTTCCCGGCTGGCACCTTTGCTGTGGCAGCAAAACCTGGACGTTTGTCTTTTTTGCTCCGGAGGTTGCCGAAAGCGAAAACAGGTGCTTTTGAGGATGGAGTCCGCAGGAAAGCAGAGAGGGCCAAATTGTCTGGGGCATTTGAAAGGGTTCCAGGAGGCAGTGAGAACCAGCATTACTTTTGCCCGCTGGCACCTTTGCTGTGGCAGGAAAACCTGGACGTTTGTCTTTTTTGCTCCGGAGGTTTCCGAAAGCAAAAACAGGTGCTTTTGAGGATGGAGTCCGCAGGAAAGCAGAGAGGGCCAAATTGTCTGTGGCATTTGAAGAGGTTCTAGGAGGCAATGAGGACCAGCATAACTTTTCCCCGCTGGCACCTTTGCTGTGGCAGCAAAACCTGGACGTTTGTCTTTTTTGCTCCGGAGGCTGCCGAAAGCGAAAACAGGTGCTTTTGAGGATGGAGTCCGCAGGAAAGCAGAGAGGGCCAAATTGTCTGGGGCATTTGAAAGAGTTCCAGGAGGCAGTGAGAACCAGCATTACTTTTGCCCTCTGGCACCTTTGCTGTGGCAGCAAAAGCTGGACGTTTGTCTTTTTTGCTCCTGAGGTTGCCGAAAGCGAAAACAGGTGCTTTTGAGGATGGAGTCCGCAGGAAAGCAGAGAGGGCCAAATTGTCTGTGGCATTTGAAGAGGTTCCAGGAGGCAATGAGGACCAGCATTACTTTTCCCTGATGGCACCTTTGCTGTGGCAGCAAAAGCTGGACGTTTGTCTTTTTACCACCGGAGGGCGCCGAAAGTGAAAAAAGGCGCTTTTGAGGATAGAGTCCGCAGGAAAGCAGAGAGGGCCAAATTGTCTGGGGCATTTGAAGGGGTTCCAGGAGGCAGTGAGAACCAGCATTACTTTTCGCCGCTGGCACCTTTGCTGTGGCAGCAAAAGCTGGACGTTTGTCTTTTTTGCTCCGGAGGTTGCCGAAAGCGAAAACAGGTGCTTTTGAGGATGGAGTCCGCAGGAAAGCAGAGAGGGCCAAATTGTCTGTGGCATTTGAAAGAGTTCCAGGAGGCAGTGAGAACCAGCATTACTTTTCCCCGCTGGCACCTCTGCTGTGGCAGCAAAAGCTGGACATTTGTCTTTTTTGCTCCTGAGGATGCCGAAAGCGAAAACAGGTGCTTTTGAGGATGGAGTCCGCAGGAAAGCAGAGAGGGCCAAATTGTCTGGGGCATTTGAAAGAGTTCCAGGAGGCAGTGAGAACCAGCATTACTTTTCCCGGCTGGCACCTTTGCTGTGGCAGCAAAACCTGGACGTTTGTCTTTTTTGCACCGGAGGTTGCCGAAAGCGAAAACAGGTGCTTTTGAGGATGGAGTCCGCAGGAAAGCAGAGAGGGCCAAATTGTCTGTGGCATTTGAAAGGGTTCCAGGAGGCAGTGAGAACCAGCATTACTTTTGCCCGCTGGCACCTTTGCTGTGGCAGCAAAAGCTGGACGTTTGTCTTTTTTGCTCCTGAGGTTTCCGAAAGCAAAAACAGGTGCTTTTGAGGATGGAGTCCGCAGGAAAGCAGAGAGGGCCAAATTGTCTGTGGCATTTGAAGAGGTTCCAGGAGGCAATGAGGACCAGCATCACTTTTCCCCGCTGGCACCTTTGCTGTGGCAGCAAAACCTGGACGTTTGTCTTTTTTGCTCTGGAGGCTGCCGAAAGCGAAAACAGGTGCTTTTGAGGATGGAGTCCGCAGGAAAGCAGAGAGGGCCAAATTGTCTGGGGCATTTGAAAGAGTTCCAGGAGGTAGTGAGAACCAGCATTACTTTTCCCCGCTGGCACCTTTGCTGTGGCAGCAAAACCTGGACGTTTGTCTTTTTTGCTCTGGAGGCTGCCGAAAGTGAAAACAGGTGCTTTTGAGGATGGAGTCTGCAGGAAAGCAGAGAGGGCCAAATTGTCTGGGGCATTTGAAAGAGTTCCAGGAGGCAGTGAGAACTAGCATTACTTTTCCCGGCTGGCACCTTTGCTGTGGCAGCAAAACCTGGACGTTTGTCTTTTTTGCTCCGGAGGTTGCCGAAAGCGAAAACAGGTGCTTTTGAGGATGGAGTCCGCAGGAAAGCAGAGAGTGCCAAATTGTCTGTGGCATTTGAAGAGGTTCCAGGAGGCAATGAGGACCAGCATTACTTTTCCCCGATGGCACCTTTGCTGTGGCAGCAAAAGCTGGACGTTTGTGTTTTTACGACCGGAGGGCGCCGAAAGTGAAAAAATGCGCTTTTGAGGATAGAGTCCGCAGGAAAGCAGAGAGGGCCAAATGGTCTGGGGCATTTGAAGGGGTTCCAGGAGGCAGTGAGAACTAGCATTACTTTTCCCCGCTGGCACCTTTGCTGTGGCAGCAAAAGCTGGACGTTTGTCTTTTTTGCTTCGGAGGCTGCCGAAAGCGAAAACAGGTTATTTTGAGGATGGAGTCCGCAGGAAAGTAGACAGGGCCAAATTGTCTGTGGCATTTGAAAGGGTTCCAGGAGGCAGTGAGAACCAGCATTACTTTTCCCGGCTGGCACCTTTGCTGTGGCAGCAAAAGCTGGACGTTTGTCTTTTTTGCTCCTCAGGTTGCCGAAAGCGAAAACAGGTGCTTTTGAGGATGGAGTCCGCAGGAAAGCAGAGAGGGCCAAATTGTCTGGGGCATTTGAAAGAGTTCCAGGAGGCAGTGAGAACCAGCACTACTTTTCCCCGCTGGAACCTCTGCTGTGGCAGCAAAAGCTGGACGTTTGTCTTTTTTGCTCCTGAGGATGCCGAAAGCGAAAACAGGTGCTTTTGAGGATGGAGTCCGCAGGAAAGCAGAGAGGGCCAAATTGTCTGTGGCATTTGAAGAGGTTCCAGGAGGCAATGAGGACCAGCATTACTTTTCCCCGCTGGCACCTTTGCTGTGGCAGCAAAAGCTGGACGTTTGTCCTTTTTGCTCCTGAGGTTGCCGAAAGCGAAAACAGGTGCTTTTGAGGATGGAGTCCGCAGGAAAGCAGAGAGTGCCAAATTGTCTGTGGCATTTGAAGAGGTTCCAGGAGGCAATGAGGACCAGCATTACTTTTCCCCGATGGCACCTTTGCTGTGGCAGCAAAAGCTGGACGTTTGTGTTTTTACGACCGGAGGGCGCTGAAAGTGAAAAAAGGCGCTTTTGAGGATGGAGTCCGCAGGAAAGCAGAGAGGGCCAAATGGTCTGGGGCATTTGAAGGGGTTCCAGGAGGCAGTGAGAACCAGCATTACTTTTCGCCGCTGGCACCTTTGCTGTGGCAGCAAAAGCTGGACGTTTGTCTTTTTTGCTCTGGAGGCTGCCGAAAGCGAAAACAGGTACTTTTGAGGATGGAGTCCGCAGGAAAGCAGAGAGGGCCAAATGGTCTGGGGCATTTGAAAGAGTTCCAGGAGGTAGTGAGAACCAGCATTACTTTTCCCCGCTGGCACCTTTGCTGTGGCAGCAAAAGCTGGACGTTTGTCTTTTTTGCTCCGGAGGCTGCAGAAAGCGAAAACAGGTGCTTTTGAGGATGGAGTCTGCAGGAAAGCAGAGAGGGCCAAATAGTCTGGGGCATTTGAAAGGGTTCCAGGAGGCAGTGAGAACCAGCATTACTTTTCCCGGCTGGCACCTTTGCTGTGGCAGCAAAAGCTGGACGTTTGTCTTTTTTGCTCCGGAGGCTGCCGAAAGCGAAAACAGGTGCTTTTGAGGATGGAGTCCGCAGGAAAGCAGAGAGGGCCAAATTGTCTGGGGCATTTGAAAGGGTTCCAGGAGGCAGTGAGAACCAGCATTACTTTTGCCCGCTGGCACCTTTGCTGTGGCAGGAAAACCTGGACGTTTGTCTTTTTTGCTCCGGAGGTTGCCGAAAGCCAAAACAGGTGCTTTTGAGGATGGAGTCCGCAGGAAAGCAGAGAGGGCCAAATTGTCTGTGGCATTTGAAGAGGTTCCAGGAGGCAGTGAGAACCAGCATTACTTTTCCCCGCTGGCACCTTTGCTGTGGCAGCAAAAGCTGGACGTTTGTCTTTTTTGCTCCGGAGGCTGCCGAAAGCGAAAACAGGTGCTTTTGAGGATGGAGTCCGCAGGAAAGCAGAGAGGGCCAAATTGTCTGTGGCATTTGAAGAGTTTCCAGGACGCAGTGAGAACCAGCATTACTTTTCCCCGCTGGCACCTTTGCTGTGGCAGCAAAACCTGGACGTTTGTCTTTTTTGCTCCGGAGGCTGCCGAAAGCGAAAACAGGTGCTTTTGAGGATGGAGTCCACAGGAAAGCAGAGAGGGCCAAATAGTCTGGGGCATTTGAAAGGGTTCCAGGAGGCAGTGAGAACCAGCATTACTTTTGCCCGCTGGCACCTTTGCTGTGGCAGGAAAACCTGGACGTTTGTCTTTTTTGCTCCTGAGGTTGCCGAAAGCGAAAACAGGTGCTTTTGAGGATGGAGTCCGCAGGAAAGCAGAGAGGGCCAAATTGTCTGTGGCATTTGAAGAGGTTCCAGGAGGCAATGAGGACCAGCATCACTTTTCCCCGCTGGCACCTTTGCTGTGGCAGCAAAAGCTGGACGTTTGTCTTTTTTGCTCTGGAGGCTGCCGAAAGCGAAAACAGGTGCTTTTGAGGATGGAGTCCGCAGGAAAGCAGAGAGGGCCAAATTGTCTGGGGCATTTGAAAGGGTTCCAGGAGGCAGTGAGAACCAGCATTACTTTTGCCCGCTGGCACATTTGCTGTGGCAGCAAAACCTGGACGTTTGTCTTTTTTGCTCCTGACGTTGCCGAAAGCCAAAACAGGTGCTTTTGAGGATGGAGTCCGCAGGAAAGCAGAGAGGGCCAAATTGTCTGTGGCATTTGAAGAGGTTCTAGGAGGCAATGAGGACCAGCATCACTTTTCCCCGCTGGCACCTTTGCTGTGGCAGCAAAAGCTGGACGTTTGTCTTTTTTGCTCCTGAGGTTGCCGAAAGCGAAAACAGGTGCTTTTGAGGATGGAGTCCGCAGGAAACCAGAGAGGGCCAAATTGTCTGTGGCATTTGAAGAGGTTCCAGGAGGCAATGAGGACCAGCATCACTTTTCCTAGCTGGCACCTTTGCTGTGGCAGCAAAAGCTGGACGTTTGTCTTTTTTGCTCCGGAGGTTGCCGAAAGCGAAAACAGGTGCTTTTCAGGATGGAGTCCGCAGGAAAGCAGAGAGGGCCAAATAGTCTGGGGCATTTGAAAGGGTTCCAGGAGGCAGTGAGAACCAGCATTACTTTTCCCGGCTGGCACCTTTGCTGTGGCAGCAAAAGCTGGACGTTTGTCTTTTTTGCTCCGGAGGTTGCCGAAAGTGAAAACAGGTGCTTTTGAGGATGGAGTCCGCAGGAAAGCAGAGAGGGCCAAATTGTCTGTGGCATTTGAAGAGGTTCCAGGACGCAGTGAGAACCAGCATTACTTTTCCCCGCTGGCACCTTTGCTGTGGCAGCAAAAGCTGGACGTTTGTCTTTTTTGCTCCGGAGGCTGCCGAAAGCGAAAACAGGTGCTTTTGAGGATGGAGTCCGCAGGAAAGCAGAGAGGGCCAAATAGTCTGGGGCATTTGAAAGGGTTCCAGGAGGCAGTGAGAACCAGCATTACTTTTGCCCGCTGGCACCTTTGCTGTGGCAGCAAAACCTGGACGTTTGTCTTTTTTGCTCCGGAGGTTGCCGAAAGCGAAAACAGGTGCTTTTGAGGATGGAGTCCGCAGGAAAGCAGAGAGGGCCAAATTGTCTGTGGCATTTGAAGAGGTTCCAGGAGGCAATGAGGACCAGCATCACTTTTCCCGGCTGGCACCTTTGCTGTGGCAGCAAAAGCTGGACGTTTGTCTTTTTTGCTCCTGAGGTTGCCGAAAGCGAAAACAGGTGCTTTTGAGGATGGAGTCCGCAGAAAAGCAGAGAGGGCCAAATTGTCTGTGGCATTTGAAGAGGTTCCAGGAGGCAATGAGGACCAGCATCACTTTTCCCCGCTGGCACCTTTGCTGTGGCAGCAAAAGCTGGACGTTTGTCTTTTTTGCTCCTGAGGTTGCCGAAAGCGAAAACAGGTGCTTTTGAGGATGGAGTCCGCAGGAAAGCAGAGAGGGCCAAATTGTCTGGGGCATTTGAAAGAGTTCCAGGAGGCAGTGAGAACCAGCATTACTTTTCCCCGCTGGAACCTCTGCTGTGGCAGCAAAAGCTGGACGTTTGTCTTTTTTGCTCCTGAGGATGCCGAAAGCGAAAACAGGTGTTTTTGAGGATGGAGTCCGCAGGAAAGCAGAGAGGGCCAAATTGTCTGTGGCATTTGAAGAGGTTCCAGGAGGCAATGAGGACCAGCATCACTTTTCCCCGCTGGCACCTTTGCTGTGGCAGCAAAAGCTGGACGTTTGTCCTTTTTGCTCCTGAAGTTGCCGAAAGCGAAAACAGGTGCTTTTGAGGATGGAGTCCGCAGGAAAGCAGAGAGGGCCAAATTGTCTGGGGCATTTGAAGAGGTTCCAGGAGGCAGTGAGGACCAGCATCACTTTTCCCCGCTGGCACCTTTGCTGTGGCAGCAAAAGCTGGACGTTTGTCTTTTTTGCTCCGGAGGCTGCAGAAAGCGAAAACAGGTGCTTTTGAGGATAGATTCTGCAGGAAAGCAGAGAGGGCCAAATAGTCTGGGGCATTTGAAAGGGTTCCAGGAGGCAGTGAGAACCAGCATTACTTTTCCCTGGTGGCACCTTTGCTGTGGCAGCAAAAGCTGGACGTTTGTCTTTTTTGCTCCGGAGGCTGCCGAAAGCGAAAACAGGTGCTTTTGAGGATGGAGTCCGCAGGAAAGCAGAGAGGGCCAAATTGTCTGTGGCATTTGAAGAGGTTCCAGGACGCAGTGAGAACCAGCATTACTTTTCCCCGCTGGCACCTTTGCTGTGGCAGCAAAAGCTGGACGTTTGTCTTTTTTGCTCCGGAGGCTGCCGAAAGCGAAAACAGGTACTTTTGAGGATGGAGTCCGCAGGAAAGCAGAGAGGGCCAAATTGTCTGTGGCATTTGAAAGAGTTCCAGGAGGTAGTGAGAAACAGCATTACTTTTCCCCGCTGGCACCTTTGCTGTGGCAGCAAAAGCTGGACGTTTGTCTTTTTTGCTCCGGAGGCTGCCGAAAGCGAAAACAGGTGCTTTTGAGGATGGAGTCCGCAGGAAAGCAGAGAGGGCCAAATTGTCTGGGGCATTTGAAAGAGTTCCAGGAGGCAGTGAGAACCAGCATTACTTTTCCCGGCTGGCACCTTTGCTGTGGCAGCAAAACCTGGACGTTTGTCTTTTTTGCTCCAGAGGTTGCCGAAAGCGAAAACAGGTGCTTTTGAGGATGGAGTCCGTAGGAAAGCAGAGAGGGCCAAATTGTCTGTGGCATTTGAAGAGGTTCCAGGACGCAGTGAGAACCAGCATTACTTTTCCCCGCTGGCACCTTTGCTGTGGCAGCAAAAGCTGGACGTTTGTCTTTTTTGCTCCGGAGGCTGCCGAAAGCGAAAACAGGTGCTTTTGAGGATGGAGTCCGCAGGAAAGCAGAGAGGGCCAAATAGTCTGGGGCATTTGAAAGGGTTCCAGGAGGCAGTGAGAACCAGCATTACTTTTCTTGGCTGGCACCTTTGCTGTGGCAGCAAAAGCTGGACGTTTGTCTTTTTTGCTCCGGAGGCTGCCGAAAGCGAAAACAGGTGCTTTTGAGGATGGAGTCCGCAGGAAAGCAGAGAGGGCCAAATTGTCTGTGGCATTTGAAGAGGTTCCAGGAGGCAATGAGGACCAGCATAACTTTTCCCCGCTGGCACCTTTGCTGTGGCAGCAAAACCTGGACGTTTGTCTTTTTTGCTCTCGAGGCTGCCGAAAGCGAAAACAGGTGCTTTTGAGGATGGAGTCCGCAGGAAAGCAGAGAGGGCCAAATTGTCTGGGGCATTTGAAAGAGTTCCAGGAGGTAGTGAGAACCAGCATTACTTTTCCCCGCTGGCACCTTTGCTGTGGCAGCAAAACCTGGACGTTTGTCTTTTTTGCTCTGGAGGCTGCCGAAAGCGAAAACAGGTGCTTTTGAGGATGGAGTCCGCAGGAAAGCAGAGAGGGCCAAATTGTCTGGGGCATTTGAAAGAGTTCCAGTTGGCAGTGAGAACCAGCATTACTTTTCCCGGCTGGCACCTTTGCTGTGGCAGCAAAACCTGGACGTTTGTCTTTTTTTGCTCCGGAGGTTGCCGAAAGCGAAAACAGGTGCTTTTGAGGATGGAGTCCGCAGGAAAGCAGAGAGGGCCAAATTGTCTGTGGCATTTGAAGAGGTTCCAGGAGGCAATGAGGACCAGCATTACTTTTCCCCGCTGGCACCTTTGCTGTGGCAGCAAAAGCTGGACTTTTGTCTTTTTTGCTCCTGAGGCTGCCGAAAGCGAAAACAGGTGCTTTTGAGGATGGAGTCCGCAGGAAAGCAGAGAGGGCCAAATTGTCTGTGGCATTTGAAGAGGTTCCAGGAGGCAATGAGGACCAGCATCACTTTTCCCCGCTGGCACCTTTGCTGTGGCAGCAAAACCTGGACATTTGTCCTTTTTGCTCCTGAGGTTGCCGAAAGCGAAAACAGGTACTTTTGAGGATGGAGTCCGCAGGAAAGCAGAGAGGGCCAAATTGTCTGTGGCATTTGAAGAGGTTCCAGGACGCAGTGAGAACCAGCATTACTTTTCCTAGCTGGCACCTTTGCTGTGGCAGCAAAAGCTGGACGTTTTTCTTTTTTGCTCCTGAGGTTGCCTAAAGCGAAAACAGGTGCTTTTGAGGATGGAGTCCGCAGGAAAGCAGAGAGGGCCAAATTGTCTGGGGCATTTGAAAGGGTTCCAGGAGGCAGTGAGAACCAGCATAACTTTTCCCCGCTGGCACCTTTGCTGTGGCAGCAAAAGCTGGACGTTTGTCTTTTTTGCTCCGGAGGCTGCCGAAAGCGAAAACAGGTGCTTTTGAGGATGGAGTCCGCAGGAAAGCAGAGAGGGCCAAATTGTCTGTGGCATTTGAAGAGGTTCCAGGAGGCAATGAGGACCAGCATTACTTTTCCCCGCTGGCACCTTTGCTGTGGCAGCAAAAGCTGGACGTTTGTCTTTTTTGCTCCGGAGGCTGCCGAAAGCGAAAACAGGTGCTTTTGAGGATGGAGACCGCAGGAAAGCAGAGAGGGCCAAATTGTCTGGGGCATTTGAAAGAGTTCCAGGAGGCAGTGAGAACCAGCATTACTTTTCCCGGCTGGCACCTTTGCTGTGGCAGCAAAAGCTGGACGTTTGTCTTTTTTGCTCCGGAGGCTGCCGAAAGCGAAAACAGGTGCTTTTGAGGATGGAGTCCGCAGGAAAGCAGAGAGGGCCAAATTGTCTGGGGCATTTGAAAGAGTTCCAGGAGGCAGTGAGAACCAGCATTACTTTTGCCCGCTGGCACCTTTGCTGTGGCAGCAAAACCTGGACGTTTGTCTTTTTTGCTCCGGAGGCTGCCGAAAGCGAAAACAGGTGCTTTTGAGGATGGAGTCCGCAAGAAAGCAGAGAGGGCCAAATTGTCTGTGGCATTTGAAAGAGTTCCAGGAGGCAGTGAGAACCAGCATTACTTTTCCCGGATGGCACCTTTGCTGTGGCAGCAAAAGCTGGACGTTTGTCTTTTTTGCTCCGGAGGCTGCCGAAAGCGAAAACAGGTGCTTTTGAGGATGGAGTCCGCAGGAAAGCAGAGAGGGCCAAATTGTCTGTGGCATTTGAAGAGGTTCCAGGAGGCAATGAGGACCAGCATAACTTTTCCCCGCTGGCACCTTTGCTGTGGCAGCAAAAGCTGGACGTTTGTCTTTTTTGCTCTCGAGGCTGCCGAAAGCGAAAACAGGTGCTTTTGAGGATGGAGTCCGCAGGAAAGCAGAGAGGGCCAAATTGTCTGGGGCATTTGAAAGAGTTCCAGGAGGCAGTGAGAACTAGCATTACTTTTCCCGGCTGGCACCTTTGCTGTGGCAGCAAAACCTGGACGTTTGTCCTTTTTGCTCCTGAGGTTGCCGAAAGCGAAAACAGGTGCTTTTGAGGATGGAGTCCGCAGGAAAGCAGAGAGGGCCAAATTGTCTGTGGCATTTGAAGAGGTTCCAGGAGGCAATGAGGACCAGCATCACTTTTCCCCGCTGGCACCTTTGCTGTGGCAGCAAAACCTGGACATTTGTCCTTTTTGCTTCTGAGGTTGCCGAAAGCGAAAACAGGTACTTTTGAGGATGGAGTCCGCAGGAAAGCAGAGAGGGCCAAATTGTCTGTGGCATTTGAAGAGGTTCCAGGACGCAGTGAGAACCAGCATTACTTTTCCTAGCTGGCACCTTTGCTGTGGCAGCAAAACCTGGACGTTTTTCTTTTTTGCTCCTGAGGTTGCATAAAGCGAAAACAGGTGCTTTTGAGGATGGAGTCCGCAGGAAAGCAGAGAGGGCCAAATTGTCTGGGGCATTTGAAAGGGTTCCAGGAGGCAGTGAGAACCAGCATAACTTTTCCCCGCTGGCACCTTTGCTGTGGCAGCAAAAGCTGGACGTTTGTCTTTTTTGCTCCTGAGGTTGCCGAAAGCGAAAACAGGTGCTTTTGAGGATGGAGTCCGCAGGAAAGCAGAGAGGGCCAAATTGTCTGTGGCATTTGAAGAGGTTCCAGGAGGCAATGAGGACCAGCATTACTTTTCCCCGCTGGCACCTTTGCTGTGGCAGCAAAAGCTGGACGTTTGTCTTTTTTGCTCCTGAGGCTGCCGAAAGCGAAAACAGGTGCTTTTGAGGATGGAGTCCGCAGGAAAGCAGAGAGGGCCAAATTGTCTGTGGCATTTGAAAGAGTTCCAGGAGGCAGTGAGAACCAGCATTACTTTTCCCGGATGGCACCTTTGCTGTGGCAGCAAAAGCTGGACGTTTGTCTTTTTTGCTCCGGAGGCTGCCGAAAGCGAAAACAGGTGCTTTTGAGGATGGAGTCCGCAGGAAAGCAGAGAGGGCCAAATTGTCTGTGGCATTTGAAAGAGTTCCAGGAGGCAGTGAGAACCAGCATTACTTTTGCCCGCTGGCACCTTTGCTGTGGCAGCAAAAGCTGGACGTTTGTCTTTTTTGCTCCGGAGGCTGCCGAAAGCGAAAACAGGTGCTTTTGAGGATGGAGTCCGCAGGAAAGCAGAGAGGGCCAAATTGTCTGTGGCATTTGAAAGAGTTCCAGGAGGCAGTGAGAACCAGCATTACTTTTCCCGGATGGCACCTTTGCTGTGGCAGCAAAAGCTGGACGTTTGTCTTTTTTGCTCCGGAGGCTGCCGAAAGCGAAAACAGGTGCTTTTGAGCATGGAGTCCGCAGGAAAGCAGAGAGGGCCAAATTGTCTGTGGCATTTGAAGAGGTTCCAGGAGGCAGTGAGAACCAGCATTACTTTTGCCCGCTGGCACCTTTGCTGTGGCAGGAAAACCTGGACGTTTGTCTTTTTTGCTCCTGAGGTTGCCGAAAGCGAAAACAGGTGCTTTTGAGGATGGAGTCCGCAGGAAAGCAGAGAGGGCCAAATTGACTGGGGCATTTGAAGGGGTTCCAGGAGGCAGTGAGAACCAGCATTACTTTTCGCCGCTGGCACCTTTGCTGTGGCTGCAAAATGGGACGTTTGTCTTTTTTGCTCTGGAGGATGCCGAAAGCGAAAACAGGTGCTTTTGAGGATGGAGTCCGCAGGAAAGCAGAGAGGGCCAAATTGTCTGGGGCATTTGAAAGAGTTCCAGGAGGCAGTGAGAACCAGCATTACTTTTCCCCGCTGGCACCTTTGCTGTGGCAGCAAAACCTGGACGTTTGTCTTTTTTGCTCCGGAGGCTGCCGAAAGCGAAAACAGGTGCTTTTGAGGATGGAGTCCGCAGGAAAGCAGAGAGGGCCAAATTGTCTGTGGCATTTGAAAGGGTTCCAGGAGGCAGTGAGAACCAGCATTACTTTTGCCCGCTGGCACCTTTGCTGTGGCAGGAAAACATGGACGTTTGTCTTTTTTGCTCCTGAGGTTGCCGAAAGCGAAAACAGGTGCTTTTGAGGATGGAGTCCGCAGGAAAGCAGAGAGGGCCAAATTGTCTGTGGCATTTGAAGAGGTTCCAGGAGGCAATGAGGACCAGCATAACTTTTCCCCGCTGGCACCTTTGCTGTGGCAGCAAAAGCTGGACGTTTGTGTTTTTACCACCGGAGGGCGCCGAAAGTTAAAAAAAGGCACTTTTGAGGATAGAGTCCGCAGGAAAGCAGAGAGGGCCAAATGGTCTGGGGCATTTGAAGGGGTTCCAGGAGGCAGTGAGAACCAGCATTACTTTTCGCCGCTGGCACCTTTGCTGTGGCAGCAAAAGCTGGACGTTTGTCTTTTTAGCTCTGGTGGCTGCCGAAAGCGAAAACAGGTGCTTTTGAGGATGGAGTCCGCAGGAAAGCAGAGAGGGCCAAATTGTCTGTGGCATTTGAAGAGGTTCCAGGAGGCAATGAGGACCAGCATTACTTTTCCCCGCTGGCACCTTTGCTGTGGCAGCAAAAGCTGGACGTTTGTCTTTTTTGCTCCTGAGGCTGCCGAAAGCGAAAACAGGTGCTTTTGAGGATGGAGTCCGCAGGAAAGCAGAGAGGGCCAAATTGTCTGTGGCATTTGAAAGAGTTCCAGGAGGCAGTGAGAACCAGCATTACTTTTGCCCGCTGGCACCTTTGCTGTGGCAGTAAAACCTGGACGTTTGTCTTTTTTGCTCCGGAGGCTGCCGAAAGCGAAAACAGGTGCTTTTGAGGATGGAGTCCGCAGGAAAGCAGAGAGGGCCAAATTGTCTGTGGCATTTGAAAGAGTTCCAGGAGGCAGTGAGAACCAGCATTACTTTTCCCGGATGGCACCTTTGCTGTGGCAGCAAAAGCTGGACGTTTGTCTTTTTTGCTCCGGAGGCTGCCGAAAGCGAAAACAGGTGCTTTTGAGCATGGAGTCCGCAGGAAAGCAGAGAGGGCCAAATTGTCTGTGGCATTTGAAGAGGTTCCAGGAGGCAGTGAGAACCAGCATTACTTTTGCCCGCTGGCACCTTTGCTGTGGCAGGAAAACCTGGACGTTTGTCTTTTTTGCTCCTGAGGTTGCCGAAAGCGAAAACAGGTGCTTTTGAGGATGGAGTCCGCAGGAAAGCAGAGAGGGCCAAATTGACTGGGGCATTTGAAGGGGTTCCAGGAGGCAGTGAGAACCAGCATTACTTTTCGCCGCTGGCACCTTTGCTGTGGCTTCAAAATGGGACGTTTGTCTTTTTTGCTCTGGAGGATGCCGAAAGCGAAAACAGGTTCTTTTGAGGATGGAGTCCGCAGGAAAGCAGAGAGGGCCAAATTGTCTGGGGCATTTGAAAGAGTTCCAGGAGGCAGTGAGAACCAGCATTACTTTTCCCCGCTGGCACCTTTGCTGTGGCAGCAAAACCTGGACGTTTGTCTTTTTTGCTCCGGAGGCTGCCGAAAGCGAAAACAGGTGCTTTTGAGGATGGAGTCCGCAGGAAAGCAGAGAGGGCCAAATTGTCTGTGGCAGTTGAAAGGGTTCCAGGAGGCAGTGAGAACCAGCATTACTTTTGCCCGCTGGCACCTTTGCTGTGGCAGGAAAACATGGACGTTTGTCTTTTTTGCTCCTGAGGTTGCCGAAAGCGAAAACAGGTGCTTTTGAGGATGGAGTCCGCAGGAAAGCAGAGAGGGCCAAATTGTCTGTGGCATTTGAAGAGGTTCCAGGAGGCAATGAGGACCAGCATAACTTTTCCCCGCTGGCACCTTTGCTGTGGCAGCAAAAGCTGGACGTTTGTGTTTTTACCACCGGAGGGCGCCGAAAGTTAAAAAAAGGCACTTTTGAGGATAGAGTCCGCAGGAAAGCAGAGAGGGCAAAATGGTCTGGGGCATTTGAAGGGGTTCCAGGAGGCAGTGAGAACCAGCATTACTTTTCGCCGCTGGCACCTTTGCTGTGGCAGCAAAAGCTGGACGTTTGTCTTTTTAGCTCTGGTGGCTGCCGAAAGCGAAAACAGGTGCTTTTGAGGATGGAGTCCGCAGGAAAGCAGAGAGGGCCAAATTGTCTGTGGCATTTGAAAGGGTTCCAGGAGGCAGTGAGAACCAGCATTACTTTTGCCCGCTGGCACCTTTGCTGTGGCAGGAAAACATGGACGTTTGTCTTTTTTGCTCCTGAGGTTGCCGAAAGCGAAAACAGGTGCTTTTGAGGATGGAGTCCGCAGGAAAGCAGAGAGGGCCAAATTGTCTGTGGCATTTGAAGAGGTTCCAGGAGGCAATGAGGACCAGCATCACTTTTCCCCGCTGGCACCTTTGCTGTGGCAGCAAAAGCTGGACGTTTGTGTTTTTACCACCGGAGGGCGCCGAAAGTTAAAAAAAGGCACTTTTGAGGATAGAGTCCGCAGGAAAGCAGAGAGGGCCAAATGGTCTGGGGCATTTGAAGGGGTTCCAGGAGGCAGTGAGAACCAGCATTACTTTTCGCCGCTGGCACCTTTGCTGTGGCAGCAAAAGCTGGACGTTTGTCTTTTTAGCTCTGGTGGCTGCCGAAAGCGAAAACAGGTGCTTTTGAGGATGGAGTCCGCAGGAAAGCAGAGAGGGCCAAATTGTCTGTGGCATTTGAAGAGGTTCCAGGAGGCAATGAGGACCAGCATTACTTTTCCCCGCTGGCACCTTTGCTGTGGCAGCAAAAGCTGGACGTTTGTCTTTTTTGCTCCTGAGGCTGCCGAAAGCGAAAACAGGTGCTTTTGAGGATGGAGTCCGCAGGAAAGCAGAGAGGGCCAAATTGTCTGTGGCATTTGAAAGAGTTCCAGGAGGCAGTGAGAACCAGCATTACTTTTGCCCGCTGGCACCTTTGCTGTGGCAGTAAAACCTGGACGTTTGTCTTTTTTGCTCCGGAGGCTGCCGAAAGCGAAAACAGGTGCTTTTGAGGATGGAGTCCGCAGGAAAGCAGAGAGGGCCAAATTGTCTGTGGCATTTGAAAGAGTTCCAGGAGGCAGTGAGAACCAGCATTACTTTTCCCGGATGGCACCTTTGCTGTGGCAGCAAAAGCTGGACGTTTGTCTTTTTTGCTCCGGAGGCTGCCGAAAGCGAAAACAGGTGCTTTTGAGCATGGAGTCCGCAGGAAAGCAGAGAGGGCCAAATTGTCTGTGGCATTTGAAGAGGTTCCAGGAGGCAGTGAGAACCAGCATTACTTTTGCCCGCTGGCACCTTTGCTGTGGCAGGAAAACCTGGACGTTTGTCTTTTTTGCTCCTGAGGTTGCCGAAAGCGAAAACAGGTGCTTTTGAGGATGGAGTCCGCAGGAAAGCAGAGAGGGCCAAATTGACTGGGGCATTTGAAGGGGTTCCAGGAGGCAGTGAGAACCAGCATTACTTTTCGCCGCTGGCACCTTTGCTGTGGCTGCAAAATGGGACGTTTGTCTTTTTTGCTCTGGAGGATGCCGAAAGCGAAAACAGGTTCTTTTGAGGATGGAGTCCGCAGGAAAGCAGAGAGGGCCAAATTGTCTGGGGCATTTGAAAGAGTTCCAGGAGGCAGTGAGAACCAGCATTACTTTTCCCCGCTGGCACCTTTGCTGTGGCAGCAAAACCTGGACGTTTGTCTTTTTTGCTCCGGAGGCTGCCGAAAGCGAAAACAGGTGCTTTTGAGGATGGAGTCCGCAGGAAAGCAGAGAGGGCCAAATTGTCTGTGGCAGTTGAAAGGGTTCCAGGAGGCAGTGAGAACCAGCATTACTTTTGCCCGCTGGCACCTTTGCTGTGGCAGGAAAACATGGACGTTTGTCTTTTTTGCTCCTGAGGTTGCCGAAAGCGAAAACAGGTGCTTTTGAGGATGGAGTCCGCAGGAAAGCAGAGAGGGCCAAATTGTCTGTGGCATTTGAAGAGGTTCCAGGAGGCAATGAGGACCAGCATAACTTTTCCCCGCTGGCACCTTTGCTGTGGCAGCAAAAGCTGGACGTTTGTGTTTTTACCACCGGAGGGCGCCGAAAGTTAAAAAAAGGCACTTTTGAGGATAGAGTCCGCAGGAAAGCAGAGAGGGCCAAATGGTCTGGGGCATTTGAAGGGGTTCCAGGAGGCAGTGAGAACCAGCATTACTTTTCGCCGCTGGCACCTTTGCTGTGGCAGCAAAAGCTGGACGTTTGTCTTTTTAGCTCTGGTGGCTGCCGAAAGCGAAAACAGGTGCTTTTGAGGATGGAGTCCGCAGGAAAGTAGACAGGGCCAAATTGTCTGTGGCATTTGAAAGGGTTCCAGGAGGCAATGAGGACCAGCATCACTTTTTCCCGCTGGCACCTTTGCTGTGGCAGCAAAAGCTGGACGTTTGTCCTTTTTGCTCCTGAGGTTGCCGAAAGCGAAAACAGGTACTTTTGAGGATGGAGTCCGCAGGAAAGCAGAGAGGGCCAAATTGTCTGTGGCATTTGAAGAGGTTCCAGGACGCAGTGAGAACCAGCATTACTTTTCCTAGCTGGCACCTTTGCTGTGGCAGCAAAAGCTGGACGTTTGTCTTTTTTGCTCCTGAGGTTGCTGAAAGCGAAAACAGGTGCTTTTGAGGATGGAGTCCGCAGGAAAGCAGAGAGGGCCAAATTGTCTGTGGCATTTGAAAGAGTTCCAGGAGGTAGTGAGAACCAGCATTACTTTTCCCCGCTGGCACCTTTGCTGTGGCAGCAAAAGCTGGACGTTTGTCTTTTTTGCTCCGGAGGCTGCAGAAAGCGAAAACAGGTGCTTTTGAGGATAGAGTCTGCAGGAAAGCAGAGAGGGCCAAATAGTCTGGGGCATTTGAAAGGGTTCCAGGAGGCAGTGAGAACCAGCATTACTTTTCCCCGCTGGCACCTTTGCTGTGGCAGCAAAAGCTGGACGTTTGTCTTTTTTGCTGCGGAGGCTGCCGAAAGCGAAAACAGGTGCTTTTGAGGATGGAGTCCGCAGGAAAACAGAGAGGGCCAAATTGTCTGGGGCATTTGAAAGGGTTCCAGGAGGCAGTGAGAACCAGCATTACTTTTGCCCGCTGGCACCTTTGCTGTGGCAGGAAAACCTGGACGTTTGTCTTTTTTGCTCCTGAGGTTGCCGAAAGCGAAAACAGGTGCTTTTGAGGATGGAGTCCGCAGGAAAGCAGAGAGGGCCAAATTGTCTGGGGCATTTGAAAGAGTTCCAGGAGGCAGTGAGAACCAGCATTACTTTTCCCGGCTGGCACCTTTGCTGTGGCAGCAAAACCTGGACGTTTGTCTTTTTTGCTCCGGAGGTTGCCGAAAGCGAAAACAGGTGCTTTTGAGGATGGAGTCCGCAGGAAAGCAGAGAGGGCCAAATTGTCTGGGGCATTTGAAAGGGTTCCAGGAGGCAGTGAGAACCAGCATTACTTTTGCCCGCTGGCACCTTTGCTGTGGCAGCAAAACCTGGACGTTTGTCTTTTTTGCTCCTGAGGTTTCCGAAAGCAAAAACAGGTGCTTTTGAGGATGGAGTCCGCAGGAAAGCAGAGAGGGCCAAATTGTCTGTGGCATTTGAAGAGGTTCCAGGAGGCAATGAGGACCAGCATCACTTTTCCCCGCTGGCACCTTTGCTGAGGCAGCAAAACCTGGACGTTTGTCTTTTTTGCTCTGGAGGCTGCCGAAAGCGAAAACAGGTGCTTTTGAGGATGGAGTCCGCAGGAAAGCAGAGAGGGCCAAATTGTCTGTGGCATTTGAAAGAGTTCTAGGAGGTAGTGAGAACCAGCATTACTTTTCCCCGCTGGCACCTTTGCTGTGGCAGCAAAAGCTGGACGTTTGTCTTTTTTGCTCTGGAGGCTGCCGAAAGCGAAAACAGGTGCTTTTGAGGATGGAGTCCGCAGGAAAGCAGAGAGGGCCAAATTGTCTGTGGCATTTGAAAGAGTTCCAGGAGGTAGTGAGAACCAGCATTACTTTTGCCCGCTGGCACCTTTGCTGTGGCAGCAAAACCTGGACGTTTGGTTTTTTTGCTCTGGAGGCTGCCGAAAGTGAAAACAGGTGCTTTTGAGGATGGAGTCCGCAGGAAAGCAGAGAGGGCCAAATTGTCTGTGGCATTTGAAGAGGTTCCAGGAGGCAATGAGGACCAGCATCACTTTTCCCCGCTGGCACCTTTGCTGTGGCAGCAAAAGCTGGACGTTTGTCCTTTTTGCTCCTGAGGTTGCCGAAAGCGAAAACAGGTGCTTTTGAGGATGGAGTCCGCAGGAAAGCAGAGAGTGCCAAATTGTCTGTGGCATTTGAAGAGGTTCCAGGAGGCAATGAGGACCAGCATTACTTTTCCCCGATGGCACCATTGCTGTGGCAGCAAAAGCTGGACGTTTGTGTTTTTACCACCGGAGGGCGCCGAAAGTGAAAAAAGGCGCTTTTGAGGATAGAGTCCGCAGGAAAGCAGAGAGGGCCAAATGGTCTGGGGCATTTGAAGGGGTTCCAGGAGGCAGTGAGAACCAGCATTACTTTTCGCCGCTGGCACCTTTGCTGTGGCAGCAAAAGCTGGACGTTTGTCTTTTTTGCTCTGGAGGCTGCCGAAAGTGAAAACAGGTTCTTTTGAGGATGGAGTCCGCAGGAAAGTAGACAGGGCCAAATTGTCTGTGGCATTTGAAAGGGTTCCAGGAGGCAATGAGGACCAGCATCACTTTTCCCCGCTGGCACCTTTGCTGTGGCAGCAAAAGCTGGACGTTTGTCCTTTTTGCTCCTGAGGTTGCCGAAAGCGAAAACAGGTACTTTTGAGGATGGAGTCCGCAGGAAAGCAGAGAGGGCCAAATTGTCTGTGGCATTTGAAGAGGTTCCAGGACGCAGTGAGAACCAGCATTACTTTTCCTAGCTGGCACCTTTGCTGTGGCAGCAAAAGCTGGACGTTTGTCTTTTTTGCTCCTGAGGTTGCCGAAAGCGAAAACAGGTGCTTTTGAGGATGGAGTCCGCAGGAAAGCAGAGAGGGCCAAATTGTCTGTGGCATTTGAAAGAGTTCCAGGAGGTAGTGAGAACCAGCATTACTTTTCCCCGCTGGCACCTTTGCTGTGGCAGCAAAAGCTGGACGTTTGTCTTTTTTGCTCCGGAGGCTGCAGAAAGCGAAAACAGGTGCTTTTGAGGATAGAGTCTGCAGGAAAGCAGAGAGGGCCAAATAGTCTGGGGCATTTGAAAGGGTTCCAGGAGGCAGTGAGAACCAGCATTACTTTTCCCCCCTGGCACCTTTGCTGTGGCAGCAAAAGCTGGACGTTTGTCTTTTTTGCTCTGGAGGCTGCCGAAAGTGAAAACAGGTTCTTTTGAGGATGGAGTCCGCAGGAAAGTAGACAGGGCCAAATTGTCTGTGGCATTTGAAAGGGTTCCAGGAGGCAATGAGGACCAGCATCACTTTTCCCCGCTGGCACCTTTGCTGTGGCAGCAAAAGCTGGACGTTTGTCCTTTTTGCTCCTGAGGTTGCCGAAAGCGAAAACAGGTACTTTTGAGGATGGAGTCCGCAGGAAAGCAGAGAGGGCCAAATTGTCTGTGGCATTTGAAGAGGTTCCAGGACGCAGTGAGAACCAGCATTACTTTTCCTAGCTGGCACCTTTGCTGTGGCAGCAAAAGCTGGACGTTTGTCTTTTTTGCTCCTGAGGTTGCCGAAAGCGAAAACAGGTGCTTTTGAGGATGGAGTCCGCAGGAAAGCAGAGAGGGCCAAATTGTCTGTGGCATTTGAAAGAGTTCCAGGAGGTAGTGAGAACCAGCATTACTTTTCCCCGCTGGCACCTTTGCTGTGGCAGCAAAAGCTGGACGTTTGTCTTTTTTGCTCCGGAGGCTGCAGAAAGCGAAAACAGGTGCTTTTGAGGATAGAGTCTGCAGGAAAGCAGAGAGGGCCAAATAGTCTGGGGCATTTGAAAGGGTTCCAGGAGGCAGTGAGAACCAGCATTACTTTTCCCCCCTGGCACCTTTGCTGTGGCAGCAAAAGCTGGACGTTTGTCTTTTTTGCTCCGGAGGCTGCCGAAAGCGAAAACAGGTGCTTTTGAGGATGGAGTCCGCAGGAAAGCAGAGAGGGCCAAATTGTCTGGGGCATTTGAAAGGGTTCCAGGAGGCAGTGAGAACCAGCATTACTTTTGCCCGCTGGCACCTTTGCTGTGGCAGGAAAACCTGGACGTTTGTCTTTTTTGCTCCTGAGGTTGCCGAAAGCGAAAACAGGTGCTTTTGAGGATGGAGTCCGCAGGAAAGCAGAGAGGGCCAAATTGTCTGTGGCATTTGAAGAGGTTCCAGGAGGCAATGAGGACCAGCATCACTTTTCCCCGCTGGCACATTTGCTGTGGCAGCAAAAGCTGGACGTTTGTCTTTTTTGCTCCTGAGGTTGCCGAAAGCGAAAACAGGTGCTTTTGAGGATGGAGTCCGCAGGAAAGCAGAGAGGGCCAAATTGTCTGTGGCATTTGAAGAGGTTCCAGGAGGCAATGAGGACCAGCATCACTTTTCCCCGCTGGCACCTTTGCTGTGGCAGCAAAAGCTGGACGTTTGTCTTTTTTGCTCCTGAGGTTGCCGAAAGCGAAAACAGGTGCTTTTGAGGATGGAGTCCGCAGGAAAGCAGAGAGGGCCAAATTGTCTGGGGCATTTGATAAGGTTCCAGGAGGCAATGAGGACCAGCATTACTTTTCCCCGCTGGCACCTTTGCTGTGGCAGCAAAAGCTGGACGTTTGTCTTTTTTGCTCCGGAGGCTGCCGAAAGCGAAAACAGGTGCTTTTGAGGATGGAGTCCGCAGGAAAGCAGAGAGGGCCAAATTGTCTGGGGCATTTGAAGAGGTTCCAGGAGGCAATGAGGACCAGCATTACTTTTCCCCGCTGGCACCTTTGCTGTGGCAGCAAAACCTGGACGTTTGTCTTTTTACCACCAGAGGGCGCCGAAAGGGAAAAAAGGCGCTTTTGAGGATGGAGTCCGCAGGAAAGCAGAGAGGGCCAAATTGTCTGGGGCATTTGAAAGAGTTCCAGGAGGCAGTGAGAACCAGCATTACTTTTCCCGGCTGGCACCTTTGCTGTGGCAGCAAAACCTGGACGTTTGTCTTTTTAGCTCCGGAGGTTGCCGAAAGCGAAAACAGGTGCTTTTGAGGATGGAGTCCGCAGGAAAGCAGAGAGGGCCAAATTGTCTGGGGCATTTGAAAGGGTTCCAGGAGGCAGTGAGAACCAGCATTACTTTTGCCCGCTGGCACCTTTGCTGTGGCAGGAAAACCTGGACGTTTGTCTTTTTTGCTCCGGAGGTTTCCGAAAGCAAAAACAGGTGCTTTTGAGGATGGAGTCCGCAGGAAAGCAGAGAGGGCCAAATTGTCTGTGGCATTTGAAGAGGTTCTAGGAGGCAATGAGGACCAGCATAACTTTTCCCCGCTGGCACCTTTGCTGTGGCAGCAAAACCTGGACGTTTGTCTTTTTTGCTCCGGAGGCTGCCGAAAGCGAAAACAGGTGCTTTTGAGGATGGAGTCCGCAGGAAAGCAGAGAGGGCCAAATTGTCTGGGGCATTTGAAAGAGTTCCAGGAGGTAGTGAGAACCAGCATTACTTTTCCCCGCTGGCACCTTTGCTGTGGCAGCAAAACCTGGACGTTTGTCTTTTTTGCTCTTGAGGCTGCCGAAAGCGAAAACAGGTGCTTTTGAGGATGGAGTCCGCAGGAAAGCAGAGAGGGCCAAATGGTCTGTGGCATTTGAAGAGGTTCCAGGAGGCAATGAGGACCAGCATTACTTTTCCCTGATGGCACCTTTGCTGTGGCAGCAAAAGCTGGACGTTTGTCTTTTTACCACCGGAGGGCGCCGAAAGTGAAAAAAGGCGCTTTTGAGGATAGAGTCCGCAGGAAAGCAGAGAGGGCCAAATGGTCTGGGGCATTTGAAGGGGTTCCAGGAGGCAGTGAGAACCAGCATTACTTTTCGCCGCTGGCACCTTTGCTGTGGCAGCAAAAGCTGGACGTTTGTCTTTTTTGCTCCTGAGGTTGCCGAAAGCGAAAACAGGTGCTTTTGAGGATGGAGTCCGCAGGAAAGCAGAGAGGGCCAAATTGTCTGGGGCATTTGAAAGAGTTCCAGGAGGCAGTGAGAACCAGCATTACTTTTCCCCGCTGGCACCTCTGCTGTGGCAGCAAAAGCTGGACGTTTGTCTTTTTTGCTCCTGAGGATGCCGAAAGCGAAAACAGGTGCTTTTGAGGATGGAGTCCGCAGGAAAGCAGAGAGGGCCAAATTGTCTGGGGCATTTGAAGAGGTTCCAGGAGGCAATGAGGACCAGCATCACTTTTCCCCGCTGGCACCTTTGCTGTGGCAGCAAAACCTGGACGTTTGTCTTTTTTGCTCTGGAGGCTGCCGAAAGCGAAAACAGGTGCTTTTGAGGATGGAGTCCGCAGGAAAGCAGAGAGGGCCAAATTGTCTGGGGCATTTGAAAGAGTTCCAGGAGGTAGTGAGAACCAGCATTACTTTTCGCCGCTGGCACCTTTGCTGTGGCAGCAAAACCTGGACGTTTGTCTTTTTTGCTCTGGAGGCTGCCGAAAGCGAAAACAGGTGCTTTTGAGGATGGAGTCCGCAGGAAAGCAGAGAGGGCCAAATTGTCTGGGGCATTTGAAAGGGTTCCAGGAGGCAGTGAGAACCAGCATTACTTTTGCCCGCTGGCACCTTTGCTGTGGCAGGAAAACCTGGACGTTTGTCTTTTTTGCTCCTGAGGTTGCCGAAAGCGAAAACAGGTGCTTTTGAGGATGGAGTCCGCAGGAAAGCAGAGAGGGCCAAATTGTCTGTGGCATTTGAAGAGGTTCCAGGAGGCAATGAGGACCAGCATCACTTTTCCCCGCTGGCACATTTGCTGTGGCAGCAAAAGCTGGACGTTTGTCTTTTTTGCTCCTGAGGTTGCCGAAAGCGAAAACAGGTGCTTTTGAGGATGGAGTCCGCAGGAAAGCAGAGAGGGCCAAATTGTCTGTGGCATTTGAAGAGGTTCCAGGAGGCAATGAGGACCAGCATCACTTTTCCCCGCTGGCACCTTTGCTGTGGCAGCAAAAGCTGGACGTTTGTCTTTTTTGCTCCTGAGGTTGCCGAAAGCGAAAACAGGTGCTTTTGAGGATGGAGTCCGCAGGAAAGCAGAGAGGGCCAAATTGTCTGTGGCATTTGATAAGGTTCCAGGAGGCAATGAGGACCAGCATTACTTTTCCCCGCTGGCACCTTTGCTGTGGCAGCAAAAGCTGGACGTTTGTCTTTTTTGCTCCGGAGGCTGCCGAAAGCGAAAACAGGTGCTTTTGAGGATGGAGTCCGCAGGAAAGCAGAGAGGGCCAAATTGTCTGTGGCATTTGAAGAGGTTCCAGGAGGCAATGAGGACCAGCATTACTTTTCCCCGATGGCACCTTTGCTGTGGCTGCAAAACCTGGACGTTTGTCTTTTTACCACCGGAGGGCGCCGAAAGGGAAAAAAGGCACTTTTGAGGATGGAGTCCGCAGGAAAGCAGAGAGGGCCAAATTGTCTGTGGCATTTGAAAGAGTTCCAGGAGGCAGTGAGAACCAGCATTACTTTTCCCGGCTGGCACCTTTGCTGTGGCAGCAAAAGCTGGACGTTTGTCTTTTTTGCTCCGGAGGTTGCCGAAAGCGAAAACAGGTGCTTTTGAGGATGGAGTCCGCAGGAAAGCAGAGAGGGCCAAATTGTCTGTGGCTTTTGAAAGGGTTCCAGGAGGCAGTGAGAACCAGCATTACTTTTGCCCGCTGGCACCTTTGCTGTGGCAGGAAAACCTGGACGTTTGTCTTTTTTGCTCCGGAGGTTGCCGAAAGCGAAAACAGGTGCTTTTGAGGATGGAGTCCGCAGGAAAGCAGAGAGGGCCAAATTGTCTGTGGCATTTGAAGAGGTTCTAGGAGGCAATGAGGACCATCATAACTTTTCCCCGCTGGCACCTTTGCTGTGGCAGCAAAAGCTGGACGTTTGTCTTTTTTGCTCTGGAGGCTGCCGAAAGCGAAAACAGGTGCTTTTGAGGATGGAGTCCGCAGGAAAGCAGAGAGGGCCAAATAGTCTGGGGCATTTGAAAGAGTTCCAGGACGTAGTGAGGACCAGCATCACTTTTCCCCGCTGGCACCTTTGCTGTGGCAGCAAAAGCTGGACGTTTGTCTTTTTTGCTCCGGAGGTTGCCGAAAGCGAAAACAGGTGCTTTTGAGGATGGAGTCCGCAGGAAAGCAGAGAGGGCCAAATTGTCTGTGGCATTTGAAGAGGTTCTAGGAGGCAATGAGGACCAGCATAACTTTTCCCGGCTGGCACCTTTGCTGTGGCAGCAAAACCTGGACGTTTGTCTTTTTTGCTCCGGAGGCTGCCGAAAGCGAAAACAGGTGCTTTTGAGGATGGAGTCCGCAGGAAAGCAGAGAGGGCCAAATTGTCTGGGGCATTTGAAAGAGTTCCAGGAGGTAGTGAGAACCAGCATTACTTTTCCCCGCTGGCACCTTTGCTGTGGCAGCAAAACCTGGACGTTTGTCTTTTTTGCTCTTGAGGCTGCCGAAAGCGAAAACAGGTGCTTTTGAGGATGGAGTCCGCAGGAAAGCAGAGAGGGCCAAATGGTCTGGGGCATTTGAAGAGGTTCCAGGAGGCAATGAGGACCAGCATTACTTTTCCCTGATGGCACCTTTGCTGTGGCAGCAAAAGCTGGACGTTTGTCTTTTTACCACCGGAGGGCGCCGAAAGTGAAAAAAGGTGCTTTTGAGGATAGAGTCCGCAGGAAAGCAGAGAGGGCCAAATGGTCTGGGGCATTTGAAGGGGTTCCAGGAGGCAGTGAGAACCAGCATTACTTTTCGCCGCTGGCACCTTTGCTGTGGCAGCAAAAGCTGGACGTTTGTCTTTTTTGCTCCTGAGGTTGCCGAAAGCGAAAACAGGTGCTTTTGAGGATGGAGTCCGCAGGAAAGCAGAGAGGGCCAAATTGTCTGGGGCATTTGAAAGAGTTCCAGGAGGCAGTGAGAACCAGCATTACTTTTCCCCGCTGGCACCTCTGCTGTGGCAGCAAAAGCTGGACGTTTGTCTTTTTTGCTCCTGAGGATGCCGAAAGCGAAAACAGGTGCTTTTGAGGATGGAGTCCGCAGGAAAGCAGAGAGGGCCAAATTGTCTGTGGCATTTGAAGAGGTTCTAGGAGGCAATGAGGACCAGCATAACTTTTCCCCGCTGGCACCTTTGCTGTGGCAGCAAAACCTGGACGTTTGTCTTTTTTGCTCCGGAGGCTGCCGAAAGCGAAAACAGGTGCTTTTGAGGATGGAGTCCGCAGGAAAGCAGAGAGGGCCAAATTGTCTGGGGCATTTGAAAGAGTTCCAGGAGGTAGTGAGAACCAGCATTACTTTTCCCTGCTGGCACCTTTGCTGAGGCAGCAAAACCTGGACGTTTGTCTTTTTTGCTCTTGAGGCTGCCGAAAGCGAAAACAGGTGCTTTTGAGGATGGAGTCCGCAGGAAAGCAGAGAGGGCCAAATGGTCTGGGGCATTTGAAAGAGTTCCAGGAGGCAGTGAGAACCAGCATTACTTTTCCCGGCTGGCACCTTTGCTGTGGCAGCAAAACCTGGACGTTTGTCATTTTTGCTCCGGAGGTTGCCGAAAGCGAAAACAGGTGCTTTTGAGGATGGAGTCCGCAGGAAAGCAGAGAGGGCCAAATTGTCTGTGGCATTTGAAGAGGTTCCAGGAGGCAATGAGGACCAGCATTACTTTTCCCTGATGGCACCTTTGCTGTGGCAGCAAAAGCTGGACGTTTGTCTTTTTACCACCGGAGGGCGCCGAAAGTGAAAAAAGGCGCTTTTGAGGATAGAGTCCGCAGGAAAGCAGAGAGGGCCAAATGGTCTGGGGCATTTGAAGGGGTTCCAGGAGGCAGTGAGAACCAGCATTACTTTTCGCCGCTGGCACCTTTGCTGTGGCAGCAAAAGCTGGACGTTTGTCTTTTTTGCTCCTGAGGTTGCCGAAAGCGAAAACAGGTGCTTTTGAGGATGGAGTCCGCAGGAAAGCAGAGAGGGCCAAATTGTCTGGGGCATTTGAAAGAGTTCCAGGAGGCAGTGAGAACCAGCATTACTTTTCCCCGCTGGCACCTCTGCTGTGGCAGCAAAAGCTGGACGTTTGTCTTTTTTGCTCCTGAGGATGCCGAAAGCGAAAACAGGTGCTTTTGAGGATGGAGTCCGCAGGAAAGCAGAGAGGGCCAAATTGTCTGTGGCATTTGAAGAGGTTCCAGGAGGCAATGAGGACCAGCATCACTTTTCCCCGCTGGCACCTTTGCTGTGGCAGCAAAAGCTGGACGTTTGTCTTTTTTGCTCTGGAGGCTGCCGAAAGCGAAAACAGGTGCTTTTGAGGATGGAGTCCGCAGGAAAGCAGAGAGGGCCAAATTGTCTGGGGCATTTGAAAGAGTTCCAGGAGGTAGTGAGAACCAGCATTACTTTTGCCCGCTGGCACCTTTGCTGTGGCAGCAAAACCTGGACGTTTGTCTTTTTTGCTCTGGAGGCTGCCGAAAGCGAAAACAGGTGCTTTTGAGGATGGAGTCCGCAGGAAAGCAGAGAGGGCCAAATTGTCTGGGGCATTTGAAAGGGTTCCAGGAGGCAGTGAGAACCAGCATTACTTTTTCCCGATGGCACCTTTGCTGTGGCAGGAAAACCTGGACGTTTGTCTTTTTTGCTCCTGAGGTTGCCGAAAGCGAAAACAGGTGCTTTTGAGGATGGAGTCCGCAGGAAAGCAGAGAGGGCCAAATTGTCTGGGGCATTTGAAGAGGTTCCAGGAGGCAATGAGGACCAGCATTACTTTTCCCCGATGGCACCTTTGCTGTGTCTGCAAAACCTGGACGTTTGTCTTTTTACCACCGGAGGGCGCCGAAAGGGAAAAAAGGCGCTTTTGAGGATGGAGTCCGCAGGAAAGCAGAGAGGGCCAAATTGTCTGGGGCATTTGAAAGAGTTCCAGGAGGCAGTGAGAACCAGCATTACTTTTCCCGGCTGGCACCTTTGCTGTGGCAGCAAAACCTGGACGTTTGTCTTTTTTGCTCCGGAGGTTGCCGAAAGCGAAAACAGGTGCTTTTGAGGATGGAGTCCGCAGGAAAGCAGAGAGGGCCAAATTGTCTGTGGCTTTTGAAAGGGTTCCAGGAGGCAGTGAGAACCAGCATTACTTTTGCCCGCTGGCACCTTTGCTGTGGCAGGAAAACCTGGACGTTTGTCTTTTTTGCTCCGGAGCTTGCCGAAAGCGAAAACAGGTGCTTTTGAGGATGGAGTCCGCAGGAAAGCAGAGAGGGCCAAATTGTCTGTGGCATTTGAAGAGGTTCTAGGAGGCAATGAGGACCATCATAACTTTTCCCGGCTGGCACCTTTGCTGTGGCAGCAAAACCTGGACGTTTGTCATTTTTGCTCCGGAGGTTGCCGAAAGCGAAAACAGGTGCTTTTGAGGATGGAGTCCGCAGGAAAGCAGAGAGGGCCAAATTGTCTGGGGCATTTGAGAGAGTTCCAGGACGTAGTGAGGACCAGCATCACTTTTCCCCGCTGGCACCTTTGCTGTGGCAGCAAAAGCTGGACGTTTGTCTTTTTTCCTCCGGAGGTTGCCGAAAGCGAAAACAGGTGCTTTTGAGGATGGAGTCCGCAGGAAACCAGAGAGGGCCAAATTGTCTGTGGCATTTGAAGAGGTTCCAGGAGGCAATGAGGACCAGCATCACTTTTCCCCGCTGGCACCTTTGCTGTGGCAGCAAAAGCTGGACGTTTGTCTTTTTTGCTCCTGAGGTTGCCGAAAGCGAAAACAGGTGCTTTTGAGGATGGAGTCCGCAGGAAAGCAGAGAGGGCCAAATTGTCTGTGGCATTTGATAAGGTTCCAGGAGGCAATGAGGACCAGCATTACTTTTCCCCGCTGGCACCTTTGCTGTGGCTGCAAAACCTGGACGTTTGTCTTTTTACCACCGGAGGGCGCCGAAAGTGAAAAAAGGCGCTTTTGAGGATAGAGTCCGCAGGAAAGCAGAGAGGGCCAAATTGTCTGTGGCATTTGAAGAGGTTCCAGGAGGCAATGAGGACCAGCATTACTTTTCCCTGATGGCACCTTTGCTGTGGCAGCAAAAGCTGGACGTTTGTCTTTTTACCACCGGAGGGCGCCGAAAGTGAAAAAAGGCGCTTTTGAGGATAGAGTCCGCAGGAAAGCAGAGAGGGCCAAATGGTCTGGGGCATTTGAAGGGGTTCCAGGAGGCAGTGAGAACCAGCATTACTTTTCGCCGCTGGCACCTTTGCTGTGGCAGCAAAAGCTGGACGTTTGTCTTTTTTGCTCCTGAGGTTGCCGAAAGCGAAAACAGGTGCTTTTGAGGATGGAGTCCGCAGGAAAGCAGAGAGGGCCAAATTGTCTGGGGCATTTGAAAGAGTTCCAGGAGGCAGTGAGAACCAGCATTACTTTTCCCCGCTGGCACCTCTGCTGTGGCAGCAAAAGCTGGACGTTTGTCTTTTTTGCTCCTGAGGATGCCGAAAGCGAAAACAGGTGCTTTTGAGGATGGAGTCCGCAGGAAAGCAGAGAGGGCCAAATTGTCTGGGGCATTTGAAGAGGTTCCAGGAGGCAATGAGGACCAGCATCACTTTTCCCCGCTGGCACCTTTGCTGTGGCAGCAAAACCTGGACGTTTGTCTTTTTTGCTCTGGAGGCTGCCGAAAGCGAAAACAGGTGCTTTTGAGGATGGAGTCCGCAGGAAAGCAGAGAGGGCCAAATTGTCTGGGGCATTTGAAAGAGTTCCAGGAGGTAGTGAGAACCAGCATTACTTTTGCCCGCTGGCACCTTTGCTGTGGCAGCAAAACCTGGACGTTTGTCTTTTTTGCTCTGGAGGCTGCCGAAAGCGAAAACAGGTGCTTTTGAGGATGGAGTCCGCAGGAAAGCAGAGAGGGCCAAATTGTCTGGGGCATTTGAAAGGGTTCCAGGAGGCAGTGAGAACCAGCATTACTTTTTCCCGATGGCACCTTTGCTGTGGCAGGAAAACCTGGACGTTTGTCTTTTTTGCTCCTGAGGTTGCCGAAAGCGAAAACAGGTGCTTTTGAGGATGGAGTCCGCAGGAAAGCAGAGAGGGCCAAATTGTCTGTGGCATTTGAAGAGGTTCCAGGAGGCAATGAGGACCAGCATTACTTTTCCCCGCTGGCACCTTTGCTGTGGCAGCAAAAGCTGGACGTTTGTCTTTTTTGCTCCGGAGGCTGCCGAAAGCGAAAACAGGTGCTTTTGAGGATGGAGTCCGCAGGAAAGCAGAGAGGGCCAAATTGTCTGGGGCATTTGAAGAGGTTCCAGGAGGCAATGAGGACCAGCATTACTTTTCCCCGATGGCACCTTTGCTGTGGCTGCAAAACCTGGACGTTTGTCTTTTTACCACCGGAGGGCGCCGAAAGGGAAAAAAGGCGCTTTTGAGGATGGAGTCCGCAGGAAAGCAGAGAGGGCCAAATTGTCTGGGGCATTTGAAAGAGTTCCAGGAGGCAGTGAGAACCAGCATTACTTTTCCCGGCTGGCACCTTTGCTGTGGCAGCAAAACCTGGACGTTTGTCTTTTTTGCTCCGGAGGTTGCCGAAAGCGAAAACAGGTGCTTTTGAGGATGGAGTCCGCAGGAAAGCAGAGAGGGCCAAATTGTCTGTGGCTTTTGAAAGGGTTCCAGGAGGCAGTGAGAACCAGCATTACTTTTGCCCGCTGGCACCTTTGCTGTGGCAGGAAAACCTGGACGTTTGTCTTTTTTGCTCCGGAGTTTGCCGAAAGCGAAAACAGGTGCTTTTGAGGATGGAGTCCGCAGGAAAGCAGAGAGGGCCAAATTGTCTGTGGCATTTGAAGAGGTTCTAGGAGGCAATGAGGACCATCATAACTTTTCCCGGCTGGCACCTTTGCTGTGGCAGCAAAACCTGGACGTTTGTCATTTTTGCTCCGGAGGTTGCCGAAAGCGAAAACAGGTGCTTTTGAGGATGGAGTCCGCAGGAAAGCAGAGAGGGCCAAATTGTCTGGGGCATTTGAAAGAGTTCCAGGACGTAGTGAGGACCAGCATCACTTTTCCCCGCTGGCACCTTTGCTGTGGCAGCAAAAGCTGGACGTTTGTCTTTTTTCCTCCGGAGGTTGCCGAAAGCGAAAACAGGTGCTTTTGAGGATGGAGTCCGCAGGAAACCAGAGAGGGCCAAATTGTCTGTGGCATTTGAAGAGGTTCCAGGAGGCAATGAGGACCAGCATCACTTTTCCCCGCTGGCACCTTTGCTGTGGCAGCAAAAGCTGGACGTTTGTCTTTTTTGCTCCTGAGGTTGCCGAAAGCGAAAACAGGTGCTTTTGAGGATGGAGTCCGCAAAAAAGCAGAGAGGGCCAAATTGTCTGTGGCATTTGATAAGGTTCCAGGAGGCAATGAGGACCAGCATTACTTTTCCCCGCTGGCACCTTTGCTGTGGCTGCAAAACCTGGACGTTTGTCTTTTTACCACCGGAGGGCGCCGAAAGTGAAAAAAGGCGCTTTTGAGGATAGAGTCCGCAGGAAAGCAGAGAGGGCCAAATTGTCTGGGGCATTTGAAAGAGTTCCAGGAGGCAGTGAGAACCAGCATTACTTTTCCCGGCTGGCACCTTTGCTGTGGCAGCAAAACCTGGACGTTTGTCTTTTTTGCTCCGGAGGTTGCCGAAAGCGAAAACAGGTGCTTTTGAGGATGGAGTCCGCAGGAAAGCAGAGAGGGCCAAATTGTCTGGGGCATTTGAAAGGGTTCCAGGAGGCAGTGAGAACCAGCATTACTTTTGCCCGCTGGCACCTTTGCTGTGGCAGGAAAACCTGGACGTTTGTCTTTTTTGCTCCGGAGGTTTCCGAAAGCAAAAACAGGTGCTTTTGAGGATGGAGTCCGCAGGAAAGCAGAGAGGGCCAAATTGTCTGTGGCATTTGAAGAGGTTCTAGGAGGCAATGAGGACCAGCATAACTTTTCCCGGCTGGCACCTTTGCTGTGGCAGCAAAACCTGGACGTTTGTCTTTTTTGCTCCGGAGGCTGCCGAAAGCGAAAACAGGTGCTTTTGAGGATGGAGTCCGCAGGAAAGCAGAGAGGGCCAAATTGTCTGGGGCATTTGAAAGAGTTCCAGGAGGTAGTGAGAACCAGCATTACTTTTCCCCGCTGGCACCTTTGCTGTGGCAGCAAAACCTGGACGTTTGTCTTTTTTGCTCTTGAGGCTGCCGAAAGCGAAAACAGGTGCTTTTGAGGATGGAGTCCGCAGGAAAGCAGAGAGGGCCAAATTGTCTGTGGCATTTGAAGAGGTTCTAGGAGGCAATGAGGACCAGCATAACTTTTCCCGGCTGGCACCTTTGCTGTGGCAGCAAAACCTGGACGTTTGTCTTTTTTGCTCCGGAGGCTGCCGAAAGCGAAAACAGGTGCTTTTGAGGATGGAGTCCGCAGGAAAGCAGAGAGGGCCAAATTGTCTGGGGCATTTGAAAGAGTTCCAGGAGGTAGTGAGAACCAGCATTACTTTTCCCCGCTGGCACCTTTGCTGTGGCAGCAAAACCTGGACGTTTGTCTTTTTTGCTCTTCAGGCTGCCGAAAGCGAAAACAGGTGCTTTTGAGGATGGAGTCCGCAGGAAAGCAGAGAGGGCCAAATGGTCTGGGGCATTTGAAAGAGTTCCAGGAGGCAGTGAGAACCAGCATCACTTTTCCCCGCTGGCACCTTTGCTGTGGCAGCAAAAGCTGGACGTTTGTCCTTTTTGCTCCTGAGGTTGCCGAAAGCGAAAACAGGTGCTTTTGAGGATGGAGTCCGCAGGAAAGCAGAGAGTGCCAAATTGTCTGTGGCATTTGAAGAGGTTCCAGGAGGCAATGAGGACCAGCATTACTTTTCCCTGATGGCACCTTTGCTGTGGCAGCAAAAGCTGGACGTTTGTCTTTTTACCACCGGAGGGCGCCGAAAGTGAAAAAAGGCGCTTTTGAGGATAGAGTCCGCAGGAAAGCAGAGAGGGCCAAATGGTCTGGGGCATTTGAAGGGGTTCCAGGAGGCAGTGAGAACCAGCATTACTTTTCGCCGCTGGCACCTTTGCTGTGGCAGCAAAAGCTGGACGTTTGTCTTTTTTGCTCCTGAGGTTGCCGAAAGCGAAAACAGGTGCTTTTGAGGATGGAGTCCGCAGGAAAGCAGAGAGGGCCAAATTGTCTGGGGCATTTGAAAGAGTTCCAGGAGGCAGTGAGAACCAGCATTACTTTTCCCCGCTGGCACCTCTGCTGTGGCAGCAAAAGCTGGACGTTTGTCTTTTTTGCTCCTGAGGATGCCGAAAGCGAAAACAGGTGCTTTTGAGGATGGAGTCCGCAGGAAAGCAGAGAGGGCCAAATTGTCTGGGGCATTTGATAAGGTTCCAGGAGGCAATGAGGACCAGCATCACTTTTCCCCGCTGGCACCTTTGCTGTGGCAGCAAAACCTGGACGTTTGTCTTTTTTGCTCTGGAGGCTGCCGAAAGCGAAAACAGGTGCTTTTGAGGATGGAGTCCGCAGGAAAGCAGAGAGGGCCAAATTGTCTGGGGCATTTGAAAGAGTTCCAGGAGGCAGTGAGAACCAGCATTACTTTTCCCGGCTGGCACCTTTGCTGTGGCAGCAAAACCTGGACGTTTGTCTTTTTTGCTCCGGAGGTTGCCGAAAGCGAAAACAGGTGCTTTTGAGGATGGAGTCCGCAGGAAAGCAGAGAGGGCCAAATTGTCTGGGGCATTTGAAAGGGTTCCAGGAGGCAGTGAGAACCAGCATTACTTTTGCCCGCTGGCACCTTTGCTGTGGCAGGAAAACCTGGACGTTTGTCTTTTTTGCTCCGGAGGTTTCCGAAAGCAAAAACAGGTGCTTTTGAGGATGGAGTCCACAGGAAAGCAGAGAGGGCCAAATTGTCTGTGGCATTTGAAGAGGTTCTAGGAGGCAATGAGGACCAGCATAACTTTTCCCCGCTGGCACCTTTGCTGTGGCAGCAAAACCTGGACGTTTGTCTTTTTTGCTCCGGAGGCTGCCGAAAGCGAAAACAGGTGCTTTTGAGGATGGAGTCCGCAGGAAAGCAGAGAGGGCCAAATTGTCTGGGGCATTTGAAAGAGTTCCAGGAGGTAGTGAGAACCAGCATTACTTTTCCCCGCTGGCACCTTTGCTGTGGCAGCAAAACCTGGACGTTTGTCTTTTTTGCTCTTGAGGCTGCCGAAAGCGAAAACAGGTGCTTTTGAGGATGGAGTCCGCAGGAAAGCAGAGAGGGCCAAATGGTCTGGGGCATTTGAAAGAGTTCCAGGAGGCAGTGAGAACCAGCATTACTTTTCCCGGCTGGCACCTTTGCTGTGGCAGCAAAACCTGGACGTTTGTCATTTTTGCTCCGGAGGTTGCCGAAAGCGAAAACAGGTGCTTTTGAGGATGGAGTCCGCAGGAAAGCAGAGAGGGCCAAATTGTCTGTGGTATTTGAAGAGGTTCCAGGAGGTAATGAGGACCAGCATTACTTTTCCCTGATGGCACCTTTGCTGTGGCAGCAAAAGCTGGACGTTTGTCTTTTTACCACCGGAGGGCGCCGAAAGTGAAAAAAGGCGCTTTTGAGGATAGAGTCCGCAGGAAAGCAGAGAGGGCCAAATGGTCTGGGGCATTTGAAGGGGTTCCAGGAGGCAGTGAGAACCAGCATTACTTTTCGCCGCTGGCACCTTTGCTGTGGCAGCAAAAGCTGGACGTTTGTCTTTTTTGCTCCTGAGGTTGCCGAAAGCGAAAACAGGTGCTTTTGAGGATGGAGTCCGCAGGAAAGCAGAGAGGGCCAAATTGTCTGGGGCATTTGAAAGAGTTCCAGGAGGCAGTGAGAACCAGCATTACTTTTCCCCGCTGGCACCTCTGCTGTGGCAGCAAAAGCTGGACGTTTGTCTTTTTTGCTCCTGAGGATGCCGAAAGCGAAAACAGGTGCTTTTGAGGATGGAGTCCGCAGGAAAGCAGAGAGGGCCAAATTGTCTGGGGCATTTGAAGAGGTTCCAGGAGGCAATGAGGACCAGCATCACTTTTCCCCGCTGGCACCTTTGCTGTGGCAGCAAAACCTGGACGTTTGTCTTTTTTGCTCTGGAGGCTGCCGAAAGCGAAAACAGGTGCTTTTGAGGATGGAGTCCGCAGGAAAGCAGAGAGGGCCAAATTGTCTGGGGCATTTGAAAGAGTTCCAGGAGGTAGTGAGAACCAGCATTACTTTTGCCCGCTGGCACCTTTGCTGTGGCAGCAAAACCTGGACGTTTGTCTTTTTTGCTCTGGAGGCTGCCGAAAGCGAAAACAGGTGCTTTTGAGGATGGAGTCCGCAGGAAAGCAGAGAGGGCCAAATTGTCTGGGGCATTTGAAAGGGTTCCAGGAGGCAGTGAGAACCAGCATTACTTTTTCCCGATGGCACCTTTGCTGTGGCAGGAAAACCTGGACGTTTGTCTTTTTTGCTCCTGAGGTTGCCGAAAGCGAAAACAGGTGCTTTTGAGGATGGAGTCCGCAGGAAAGCAGAGAGGGCCAAATTGTCTGTGGCATTTGAAGAGGTTCCAGGAGGCAATGAGGACCAGCATTACTTTTCCCCGCTGGCACCTTTGCTGTGGCAGCAAAAGCTGGACGTTTGTCTTTTTTGCTCCGGAGGCTGCCGAAAGCGAAAACAGGTGCTTTTGAGGATGGAGTCCGCAGGAAAGCAGAGAGGGCCAAATTGTCTGGGGCATTTGAAGAGGTTCCAGGAGGCAATGAGGACCAGCATTACTTTTCCCCGATGGCACCTTTGCTGTGGCTGCAAAACCTGGACGTTTGTCTTTTTACCACCGGAGGGCGCCGAAAGGGAAAAAAGGCGCTTTTGAGGATGGAGTCCGCAGGAAAGCAGAGAGGGCCAAATTGTCTGGGGCATTTGAAAGAGTTCCAGGAGGCAGTGAGAACCAGCATTACTTTTCCCGGCTGGCACCTTTGCTGTGGCAGCAAAACCTGGACGTTTGTCTTTTTTGCTCCGGAGGTTGCCGAAAGCGAAAACAGGTGCTTTTGAGGATGGAGTCCGCAGGAAAGCAGAGAGGGCCAAATTGTCTGTGGCTTTTGAAAGGGTTCCAGGAGGCAGTGAGAACCAGCATTACTTTTGCCCGCTGGCACCTTTGCTGTGGCAGGAAAACCTGGACGTTTGTCTTTTTTGCTCCGGAGGTTGCCGAAAGCGAAAACAGGTGCTTTTGAGGATGGAGTCCGCAGGAAAGCAGAGAGGGCCAAATTGTCTGTGGCATTTGAAGAGGTTCTAGGAGGCAATGAGGACCATCATAACTTTTCCCGGCTGGCACCTTTGCTGTGGCAGCAAAACCTGGACGTTTGTCATTTTTGCTCCGGAGGTTGCCGAAAGCGAAAACAGGTGCTTTTGAGGATGGAGTCCGCAGGAAAGCAGAGAGGGCCAAATTGTCTGGGGCATTTGAAAGAGTTCCAGGACGTAGTGAGGACCAGCATCACTTTTCCCCGCTGGCACCTTTGCTGTGGCAGCAAAAGCTGGACGTTTGTCTTTTTTCCTCCGGAGGTTGCCGAAAGCGAAAACAGGTGCTTTTGAGGATGGAGTCCGCAGGAAACCAGAGAGGGCCAAATTGTCTGTGGCATTTGAAGAGGTTCCAGGAGGCAATGAGGACCAGCATCACTTTTCCCCGCTGGCACCTTTGCTGTGGCAGCAAAAGCTGGACGTTTGTCTTTTTTGCTCCTGAGGTTGCCGAAAGCGAAAACAGGTGCTTTTGAGGATGGAGTCCGCAGGAAAGCAGAGAGGGCCAAATTGTCTGTGGCATTTGATAAGGTTCCAGGAGGCAATGAGGACCAGCATTACTTTTCCCCGCTGGCACCTTTGCTGTGGCTGCAAAACCTGGACGTTTGTCTTTTTACCACCGGAGGGCGCCGAAAGGGAAAAAAGGCGCTTTTGAGGATGGAGTCCGCAGGAAAGCAGAGAGGGCCAAATTGTCTGGGGCATTTGAAAGAGTTCCAGGAGGCAGTGAGAACCAGCATTACTTTTCCCGGCTGGCACCTTTGCTGTGGCAGCAAAACCTGGACGTTTGTCTTTTTTGCTCCGGAGGTTGCCGAAAGCGAAAACAGGTGCTTTTGAGGATGGAGTCCGCAGGAAAGCAGAGAGGGCCAAATTGTCTGGGGCATTTGAAAGGGTTCCAGGAGGCAGTGAGAACCAGCATTACTTTTGCCCGCTGGCACCTTTGCTGTGGCAGGAAAACCTGGACGTTTGTCTTTTTTGCTCCGGAGGTTTCCGAAAGCAAAAACAGGTGCTTTTGAGGATGGAGTCCGCAGGAAAGCAGAGAGGGCCAAATTGTCTGGGGCATTTGAAGAGGTTCCAGGAGGCAATGAGGACCAGCATAACTTTTCCCGGCTGGCACCTTTGCTGTGGCAGCAAAACCTGGACGTTTGTCATTTTTGCTCCGGAGGTTGCCGAAAGCGAAAACAGGTGCTTTTGAGGATGGAGTCCGCAGGAAAGCAGAGAGGGCCAAATTGTCTGTGGCATTTGAAAGAGTTCCAGGAGGCAGTGAGAACCAGCATTACTTTTCCCGGCTGGCACCTTTGCTGTGGCAGCAAAACCTGGACGTTTGTCATTTTTGCTCCGGAGGTTGCCGAAAGCGAAAACAGGTGCTTTTGAGGATGGAGTCCGCAGGAAAGCAGAGAGGGCCAAATTGTCTGTGGCATTTGAAGAGGTTCCAGGAGGCAATGAGGACCAGCATTACTTTTCCCTGATGGCACCTTTGCTGTGGCAGCAAAAGCTGGACGTTTGTCTTTTTACCACCGGAGGGCGCCGAAAGTGAAAAAAGGCGCTTTTGAGGATAGAGTCCGCAGGAAAGCAGAGAGGGCCAAATGGTCTGGGGCATTTGAAGGGGTTCCAGGAGGCAGTGAGAACCAGCATTACTTTTCGCCGCTGGCACCTTTGCTGTGGCAGCAAAAGCTGGACGTTTGTCTTTTTTGCTCCTGAGGTTGCCGAAAGCGAAAACAGGTGCTTTTGAGGATGGAGTCCGCAGGAAAGCAGAGAGGGCCAAATTGTCTGGGGCATTTGAAAGAGTTCCAGGAGGCAGTGAGAACCAGCATTACTTTTCCCCGCTGGCACCTCTGCTGTGGCAGCAAAAGCTGGACGTTTGTCTTTTTTGCTCCTGAGGATGCCGAAAGCGAAAACAGGTGCTTTTGAGGATGGAGTCCGCAGGAAAGCAGAGAGGGCCAAATTGTCTGGGGCATTTGAAGAGGTTCCAGGAGGCAATGAGGACCAGCATCACTTTTCCCCGCTGGCACCTTTGCTGTGGCAGCAAAACCTGGACGTTTGTCTTTTTTGCTCTGGAGGCTGCCGAAAGCGAAAACAGGTGCTTTTGAGGATGGAGTCCGCAGGAAAGCAGAGAGGGCCAAATTGTCTGGGGCATTTGAAAGAGTTCCAGGAGGTAGTGAGAACCAGCATTACTTTTCCCCGCTGGCACCTTTGCTGTGGCAGCAAAACCTGGACGTTTGTCTTTTTTGCTCTGGAGGCTGCCGAAAGCGAAAACAGGTGCTTTTGAGGATGGAGTCCGCAGGAAAGCAGAGAGGGCCAAATTGTCTGGGGCATTTGAAAGGGTTCCAGGAGGCAGTGAGAACCAGCATTACTTTTTCCCGATGGCACCTTTGCTGTGGCAGGAAAACCTGGACGTTTGTCTTTTTTGCTCCTGAGGTTGCCGAAAGCGAAAACAGGTGCTTTTGAGGATGGAGTCCGCAGGAAAGCAGAGAGGGCCAAATTGTCTGTGGCATTTGAAGAGGTTCCAGGAGGCAATGAGGACCAGCATTACTTTTCCCCGCTGGCACCTTTGCTGTGGCAGCAAAAGCTGGACGTTTGTCTTTTTTGCTCCGGAGGCTGCCGAAAGCGAAAACAGGTGCTTTTGAGGATGGAGTCCGCAGGAAAGCAGAGAGGGCCAAATTGTCTGGGGCATTTGAAGAGGTTCCAGGAGGCAATGAGGACCATCATAACTTTTCCCCGCTGGCACCTTTGCTGTGGCAGCAAAAGCTGGACGTTTGTCTTTTTTGCTCTGGAGGCTGCCGAAAGCGAAAACAGGTGCTTTTGAGGATGGAGTCCGCAGGAAAGCAGAGAGGGCCAAATTGTCTGGGGCATTTGAAAGAGTTCCAGGACGTAGTGAGGACCAGCATCACTTTTCCCCGCTGGCACCTTTGCTGTGGCAGCAAAAGCTGGACGTTTGTCTTTTTTGCTCCGGAGGTTGCCGAAAGCGAAAACAGGTGCTTTTGAGGATGGAGTCCGCAGGAAACCAGAGAGGGCCAAATTGTCTGGGGCATTTGAAGAGGTTCCAGGAGGCAATGAGGACCAGCATCACTTTTCCCCGCTGGCACCTTTGCTGTGGCAGCAAAAGCTGGACGTTTGTCTTTTTTGCTCCTGAGGTTGCCGAAAGCGAAAACAGGTGCTTTTGAGGATGGAGTCCGCAGGAAAGCAGAGAGGGCCAAATTGTCTGTGGCATTTGATAAGGTTCCAGGAGGCAATGAGGACCAGCATTACTTTTCCCCGCTGGCACCTTTGCTGTGGCTGCAAAACCTGGACGTTTGTCTTTTTACCACCGGAGGGCGCCGAAAGGGAAAAAAGGCGCTTTTGAGGATGGAGTCCGCAGGAAAGCAGAGAGGGCCAAATTGTCTGGGGCATTTGAAAGAGTTCCAGGAGGCAGTGAGAACCAGCATTACTTTTCCCGGCTGGCACCTTTGCTGTGGCAGCAAAACCTGGACGTTTGTCTTTTTTGCTCCGGAGGTTGCCGAAAGCGAAAACAGGTGCTTTTGAGGATGGAGTCCGCAGGAAAGCAGAGAGGGCCAAATTGTCTGGGGCATTTGAAAGGGTTCCAGGAGGCAGTGAGAACCAGCATTACTTTTGCCCGCTGGCACCTTTGCTGTGGCAGGAAAACCTGGACGTTTGTCTTTTTTGCTCCGGAGGTTTCCGAAAGAAAAAACAGGTGCTTTTGAGGATGGAGTCCGCAGGAAAGCAGAGAGGGCCAAATTGTCTGTGGCATTTGAAGAGGTTCTAGGAGGCAATGAGGACCAGCATAACTTTTCCCCGCTGGCACCTTTGCTGTGGCAGCAAAACCTGGACGTTTGTCTTTTTTGCTCCGGAGGCTGCCGAAAGCGAAAACAGGTGCTTTTGAGGATGGAGTCCGCAGGAAAGCAGAGAGGGCCAAATTGTCTGGGGCATTTGAAAGAGTTCCAGGAGGTAGTGAGAACCAGCATTACTTTTCCCCGCTGGCACCTTTGCTGTGGCAGCAAAACCTGGACGTTTGTCTTTTTTGCTCTTGAGGCTGCCGAAAGCGAAAACAGGTGCTTTTGAGGATGGAGTCCGCAGGAAAGCAGAGAGGGCCAAATTGTCTGGGGCATTTGAAAGAGTTCCAGGAGGCAGTGAGAACCAGCATTACTTTTCCCGGCTGGCACCTTTGCTGTGGCAGCAAAACCTGGACGTTTGTCATTTTTGCTCCGGAGGTTGCCGAAAGCGAAAACAGGTGCTTTTGAGGATGGAGTCCGCAGGAAAGCAGAGAGGGCCAAATTGTCTGTGGCATTTGAAGAGGTTCCAGGAGGCAATGAGGACCAGCATTACTTTTCCCTGATGGCACCTTTGCTGTGGCAGCAAAAGGTGGACGTTTGTCTTTTTACCACCGGAGGGCGCCGAAAGTGAAAAAAGGCGCTTTTGAGGATAGAGTCCGCAGGAAAGCAGAGAGGGCCAAATGGTCTGGGGCATTTGAAGGGGTTCCAGGAGGCAGTGAGAACCAGCATTACTTTTCGCCGCTGGCACCTTTGCTGTGGCAGCAAAAGCTGGACGTTTGTCTTTTTTGCTCCGGAGGTTGCCGAAAGCGAAAACAGGTGCTTTTGAGGATGGAGTCCGCAGGAAAGTAGACAGGGCCAAATTGTCTGTGGCATTTGAAAGGGTTCCAGGAGGCAGTGAGAACCAGCATTACTTTTCCCCGCTGGCACCTTTGCTGTGGCAGCAAAACCTGGACGTTTGTCTTTTTTGCTCCGGAGGTTGCCGAAAGCGAAAACAGGTGCTTTTGAGGATGGAGTCCGCAGGAAAGCAGAGAGGGCCAAATTGTCTGGGGCATTTGAAAGAGTTCCAGGAGGCAGTGAGAACCAGCATTACTTTTGCCCGCTGGCACCTCTGCTGTGGCAGCAAAAGCTGGACGTTTGTCTTTTTTGCTCCTGAGGATGCCGAAAGCGAAAACAGGTGCTTTTGAGGATGGAGTCCGCAGGAAAGCAGAGAGGGCCAAATTGTCTGGGGCATTTGAAAGAGTTCCAGGAGGCAGTGAGAACCAGCATTACTTTTCCCGGCTGGCACCTTTGCTGTGGCAGCAAAACCTGGACGTTTGTCTTTTTTGCTCCGGAGGTTGCCGAAAGCGAAAACAGGTGCTTTTGAGGATGGAGTCCGCAGGAAAGCAGAGAGGGCCAAATTGTCTGGGGCATTTGAAAGGGTTCCAGGAGGCAGTGAGAACCAGCATTACTTTTGCCCGCTGGCACCTTTGCTGTGGCAGCAAAACCTGGACGTTTGTCTTTTTTGCTCCTGAGGTTTCCGAAAGCAAAAACAGGTGCTTTTGAGGATGGAGTCCGCAGGAAAGCAGAGAGGGCCAAATTGTCTGTGGCATTTGAAGAGGTTCCAGGAGGCAATGAGGACCAGCATCACTTTTCCCCGCTGGCACCTTTGCTGTGGCAGCAAAACCTGGACGTTTGTCTTTTTTGCTCCTTAGGATGCCGAAAGCGAAAACAGGTGCTTTTGAGGATGGAGTCCGCAGGAAAGCAGAGAGGGCCAAATTGTCTGGGGCATTTGAAAGAGTTCCAGGAGGTAGTGAGAACCAGCATTACTTTTCCCCGCTGGCACCTTTGCTGTGGCAGCAAAACCTGGACGTTTGTCTTTTTTGCTCTGGAGGCTGCCGAAATTGAAAACAGGTGCTTTTGAGGATGGAGTCCGCAGGAAAGCAGAGAGGGCCAAATTGTCTGGGGCATTTGAAAGAGTTCCAGGAGGCAGTGAGAACTAGCATTACTTTTCCCGGCTGGCACCT